>NC_077228.1:537358251-537518138 GCF_027887165.1 Monodelphis domestica | reverse complement strand
AATCTGACCTCAGACACTTCCTCAGGAATAACTTCTCTCCATTTTTCTGAGACCCGGAGCTTTGAGTAGGAGTTGAAAAGGATCCCAATGACTTCCGGGTGGATGCACAAGACTTCAGTACCTGGTTTGGGGAGGCATTCAAGAGTATAACTTAGGTGGGGGACAGCTGGGTAGCTCAGTGGATTGAGAGCCAGGTCTAGATATGGGAGGTCCTGGGTTCCAATCTGACCTCAGACACTTCCCAGCTGTGTGACCCTGGGCAAGTCACTTAACCCCCATTGCCTAGCACTTACCATTCTGCCTTGGAACCAATACACAGTATTGATTCCAAGATGGAAGGTAAAGGTTAAAAAAAAGAATATAACTTAGCAGTTTCAAGGTGGGTGTCCAGTGGAAATGAGGGACAGAGATCCTAGATTGTCAAAGTCTCTCCTGCTATTCTGAAGGAAAATATGGAGATATGTGGAATAAGCAGGCATCTATTTGAGTAGGTCTCCAGTGGTAGGGTAGCCAGAAGCAAAGAGTCCTCCTAATTGGTTCTAGATTAGTTTGGCAAGAGGTCTTCTTTGGAGTTCTCCAGGGTTCTGTGCTCTCTGACATTTTTATTTTTATCCAGGCCTTGGAGGAAAGCATCTAAAGCATATTTGTCAAGATGCAAGTTGGGAGGGAGAGCTCACACATTGGATGCTGAGACCTTTGGGAAACAGGCTTCCCAATCACTGGGTTCAATCAGAATTGAAATGAAATTGGGATAAATGTGACCTTTTGGAGAGGCAAAATGGATGGAAAGATGACTTCCGAGCTGGGAGCCCTGGCTCAAGTCCTGCCTGAGACATGCATTGGTTGTGTGACCTTGGGCAAGTTATTTGCCCTGTCAGTGCCCTAGGCAACTTTCTAGATTTTCAATTGCTGGGAAGGGTCTGATCTAGTTTTGAGAAGGGAATTAGCCTGCTGAGAGTTGTTACAGATCCGGTAACTCACTGGTTGGGTGAGAGATAAAGGAAAGTTTTCTACTTGGGTTAACTCCCTTCGTCCACCTTTGACACCTACAATCTGGAGGATGTGTGTGCGAGGCAATAGTTTGCCTAAACAAATTTTAGTGGGTGGGAGGGTCAACGGGAGCCCAGAGCGTGACAGGGCAAGGGGAGTGTCGGTGGTGAGGAGGATCCGGTGGACCGCAGTGAGAAGGCAGAAAACCCATAGGCTGGTGCTAGTCCCCACAGGGTCGGCCCCACTCAAACCACATCTGCAATCTGGGCATCACGATTTAAGAAGGACATTGATAAAATGGATCCAGAAAAGGCAACGGAACCCTCGAAGACCCTTAAATTTGGTCCTCTGGGCGTTAGTCGATGGAACCGGGAATGCTGATCCTGGAGAAGAGAAGACTCAGGGAAAGCAGTTGCTCTCAAGTGTTTGGAGGGCTGTCCCATGGAGAAGAGAGTAGCTTAGCTCTGCTTGCCCCGGGTGTGCTGGGTACAAGTTGTAAAAGGCTAAGTGGGAAGAGAAGCCCTTGAGACCCCTTTCGCCCCAGAGAATCTGTAAAGTGGGTCAACCCCACCCCCAAATGCAGCTGTGATACGAAGTCCTCAGGAGAAAGCCAGCTAGATGTTGAGGAGGACTCAGTGAGAGCTGATGTCACAGGAAGTCTGAGGGGCCAGGGGAGAAGGGAACTGGTCTGAGAAAGGACAGTAGCTCTAGACTCATTTTCCAAATCTCAGCAAGGACTTCTTGCCCCCCTGCACTTTCTCTTGATCTGGTGGGGAGAAAGAAAAGCATTTGTAGCCTCTTGCTTAAATGTTCCTGGCCACTGGAGCCCACAGGAAGATGGCACCTCTGTTTCTGAGGAACAAGATTTATGAGTGCTGAGATTTCTGGGGGATCCCTTTACAGAGCTAACAATTTCAGATTCTTCCTAAATCTTCTTCCTTGGGGGGCAACTGGGTGGTTCAGTGGATGGAGAGCCAGGCCTAGAGATGGGAGGTCCTGGGTTCCAATCTGGCTTCAGACACTTTCCAACTGTGTGACCCTGGGCAAGTCACTTGACCTCCATCGCCTAGCCTTTACCACTCTTCTGCCTTGGAGCCAATACACAGTATTGATTCCAAGATAGAAGTTAAGGGTTAAAAGAAAATAAATCTACTTCCTCCATGGCTATTTGCATTCAAAGCTAGGTTGAGGAAAGGACTTGTGGTAGAACCCTTTTCTACTCATAAGCCTCTTTCCTCCTAGAATCTCTAAGCTCCCTGTAGAACAGCTTTATCTATGGAGAGAGCTATGGATCTGGAGTCAGGAAGCCTGACTTGCAGTCTACTCTCAGACACTGATTAGTTTTGTGAACCTGGGAAAGTCTGCCTCAGTTTCCTTATCTGCAAAATAGCATCTCCCTCTCTATATGCTACTTATTAGTATCATCATTATCATTTTTGCTGTTGTTCAGTCATTTCAGTCAGAGAGTTTTCTTGGCAAAGACCCTGGAGAGGTTGGCCATTTCCTTCTCCAGCTTATATGACAGACGAAGAAACTGATGCAAGCAGGGTGAAGTGACTTGCCCACAGTCACACAACTAGTAAGGGCCAGGATGAATTTGAACTCAGGTCTTCTGCCCTACCGAGGTGTCCATTGTTAATTTTACTTTGGCTCTTTCTTATTCCAGGCTCTCAGAGCCGCAGCATCAGAGAATCACAGCATTTGAGATTCGGAGGGTACTTGAATGGCTAAATGAGTCCAACCCAGATCTGAAGAAGAACGTCAGTTACAGCCTGCCTGATCATGGTCCACTACCCAGCCTCGGTGTGGATACCTCTGAGGACGGGAGCTCACCACCTCATGAGGCTTCTCCTGCCACGGAGCCCGTGTTTGTCTCTTCCTATCTTATGCCCACTGGGCTTGATTCTGCCCTTTGGGGCCAAATAGAACCAGACCAATTTCTCTTTTATGAGACAGGTGAAGAGGAGGAGAGAGGCTCGGGGAAGGAGGGAGAGAGAGAAGCACCGATTTATACCTAGAAGGGGACACATCATTTTACAGATGAGGAAACTGAGGACCACCGGGGTGAAGCAACTTACCAAGGGCACCTAGATCATTAGGTGAAGAGATCTACAACAGCAAGGGGCCATAGACATCATCTGGTCCAATCTCCCTGTTCAGTAAGCTGAGTCTATTTACCTAATGTCACATAGGTCTGAAAAGTCAGAGTCAGAATTTGAACCCAAACTCTCTGCCCCCAGCTCCATTCCTCTTTGCTCTGAGCACACTTGGCCCCTGGGACAAAGCTCCCACCACCCCACCCTAGTTATTGATTTCTCAATTTTCAAGCTGGCGTGGACCTGCTAGTCACTGTTCCTTGGTAAGGGGTTCCCTCTAGCATCCCCCAAAGGCTCCTGACCCGGGGACCCGGGGAAAAGCTGAATGGCCTGCAAGGCCTCACAGAACACTGAATGTCCCCTCCTTCTCCCCCCCTTCTGCCCTCCCCCACCTCTTCTCCCCATGGTTGCCTTCCTCAGTGACAAGAAATCCATGGAGAGTAGAAGCCCTCCCTCCTCTCCCCTCCTTGGGGCTCTAGACTGTGACCAAGTCTTATTGTCTGTCTTCAGGAATTCATTTTCTGTCTCTTCTCTGTTCCACCTCTCTGGGGCTCCCTGGTCCACCTGCCCCCTCCCATCCCCAGGCTGTAGCATCTCGCCCCCCGGCTTTGCTAGGCAGCTGCCTGGCTGCTTTTATTACTTTCATGCCAACACAATTTAAACCTTTCTGCCATCTCCTCCCCCTCCTCCTCCTTCCTTCCCTCCTTCTCTTCCTCCTCCTCCCCCTCCTCTTCTCCCTCCTCCCCCTCCTCCTTCCTCCTCTTCCTCCTCTTCCCCTCCCCCTCCTTCTCCTTCCTCCTCCTCCTCCTCCTCCTCCTTTCCCAGCCTCTTCTTCCCCCACCCCCATGCCTGCTGGAGAGCTGAGCTGGAGCTGCTGTGGCCACGTTCTCCTGACATGCTGATGTCATTAGTGCTCACACTCGCTCTCCCCAGCTAATGAGGCGGCAGAAAGAAAATTGCGGGGGGAAATCACACAGGCACATTGCTTTAGATGTAGATGGAGGGATCAAATGAGAACAAGAAAATCAGGACTGAGGTATTTATGAGTTTCCCAGCTCCCTCTCCAAGGGAGAGCAAAGCACCGTCCCGGCTGGCAGCCTGTTTTTAACCACACTGGCCCTTGCTTGTTTTTGAGCACTGCTGACACAGAGCCATAACCAGGGTGGGGTAACTGGAGCTTTGCCTCAGGGTGCCAAGATTTGTAGGGTGCTAATAGCATGTGTGTTCCTTCAGCAGACAGAAACAACTAAGTCCAGCACCTAATTAGGGAAATTTAAAAAAATCCATAGAATTCCTCTACCAAGGCAGATGTAGTCTGATTATAGAAATCTTAGGAGAGTTGCTTGAGCTACTGAGAGGGTAAATTACTTGTCCACAAGGGTCATTCAGGTACTAAGTGTTAGTGGTGTGACTTGAACCCATATCTTTGTGACTCTAAGGCCAGTTCTCTTTGTGCTACATCACATTGCCCATCAGGAAAAATAATTAATAAAAGAGGAAACAGATAGAATGGTGCTCTTCCCTCTCCCACTAACATTCTCCTGTATCAGGTTGTCCAGTGTCTGGTTGCCTCTGTTTCCCCATTTGGCACAGGTGGCTGCTGTCTTCTAAGTCTTAGGTCTTGTCCTACCCTAAGCAGATCTGGTCTTTGAAAGTTGTTCTTGGGGGCAGCTGGGTAATTCAGTGGATTGAGAGCCAGGCCTAAAGATGGGTTCAAATCTGACCTCAGACACTTCCCAGCTGTGTGACTCTGGGCAAGTCACTTGACCCCCATTGCCTAGACCCTTACCCCTCTTCTGCCTTGGAACCAATTCACAATATTGATTCCAAGATGGAAGGTAAAGTTTTAAAACAATTGTTCTTGACCCACTTGCCATGCCTCTTTCTCCAGGCATCAGAATGACTAGCTCTGATCTGACTCTGGCTGACCTAGTCCCATCCCAGGAGAACCCCTTTGACAGGCAGATCAGGCTCATAAAGGTGGAGTGGGGAAGGACCTCAGAGGTCAGCTAGTCCTATTCTTTTCCTTTTACAGTGAGGAAACTGAGACCAAGAGAGGAAAAAGACTTGGCTGAGCTTTCAAGGGTATGAAGTAGCAGAGGCAGGATTTGAACAGAGGTCCTCTGACTTCAGAGCCAGCATTCTTTCCACTGTACCAATTGCTTCCTTAAAATATCAATGCATCCCAAGAAGAGGAATGAATGTATAGTGGAGAGAGCCCTCTACTTAGATTCTTTTCTCTGATATTTACTCACTAGCCGTGTGACTGTGGGCAAGCCACTTAATCTCTCTGAGTCTCTGTTGTCTCATCTGTAAAATGGGAATAATCATCCTACCCTACTTCACAGGGTTATTGTGAGGCTCAAAGGAGATAATATACCTAGTATTAGTGCTTTGCAAACCTTAGAATACCAGAGAAATGACCAGTTGTGATGATTATTAACAAGTGTCCAGAGATGTGAGTTCTGGTCCTGGTTTGCTCTGGATGACCTTGGTCTACTCCTTAGCTTCTCCTTGGGCACAAGTTTCATACCTTGCTCATCAGTCATCAAGCCTCTTCCTCCTCCTTCCAGCTATAGAAATCCTCACCAGGCTGTGATGTGACCTTAAGCCAATTGTTTACCTTCTCTGGTCTCCATTTCCTCATCTTGGAAAGTGATGGGGCCAGAATGGATGGGAGAGGTTCAACAGTCTCTTCTAGAAAAATCTAAATCCTGTGAGCTTCCTGTATGGCTTTAGGCTAGCCACATACCCTCTCTGGACCTCAGGATTTTACATTTAAAAAAAAAAAGAAGAGTTGGCTGAAGTCAGTGATGGCACACCTTTTAGAGGGGTGAGTGATGTGAGAGATGTCCTCAGATGCATGTGGAGAGGGGGAGGGGAGCAGCCTGGTCTCATGTCCATCTGGCTTCCTAGTAACGAGCTCTGGTGAACTCTGTGTTGAGGCGATAGCATGTGTGCCCTCTTTGGCATGTGTGTCATAGATTTGCCATCATGGTCATAGGTGATTTGGATACTCCCTTTTGGCTTTGACTTTCTTTGGTTGAGCCAGAATTCAATTAATCACCCAGCAGACTCCTAGAATTGACAAGTTCTCACAGAAAGACTATGAACTGAGGATTTATGACCATAAAGACAAGGCTTTCTAAGGCAGGGATTATTAACTTGACATTCATATACTCATTTACAAATATTCTAATAATTGTATTTCAATATAATCGGTTTCCTTTGGGTCCTATGTATTTTTCTTTATTGGTTTATTTTTTAACTCTTCCCTTCTTCCATAGAATCAATGATGTGTATTGGTTCCAAGGCAGAAGAGTGACAAGGGCCGGCAATGGAGGTTGTGCAGATTTTTTGGCAGAAAATTTGCCACACCTGAGCTACATTACCAGTATCCTTTTAAGTCATGTCCTCATTTTACATAAGGATGCTTAGGAGATAAATGTGGCTGAGAGCTATGCTGAGGCTCTTTTTTCAGAGCTTGTGCTTTTGGTAAAGGGCTACAGGTGTGAGTCTCTGGCACTCTTTGCTCTGCTCACTTGACTGAAAGAACTCCTTTTCTTTTCTTTCTCTTTTGATTATTTTTAAAATCCTACAGGGTTAAGTGACTTGCCCAGGGTCACACAGTTAGGAAGTATCTGAGGTCAGATTTGAACTCAGAACCTCCCATCTCTGGGCCTGGCTCAATACATTAAGATACTAAGCTGCTCCTTACATATTTAATTCTATTAATTTGAGAAAGGGTCCCTAGGTATCACCAGATGCCAAATGGGTCTGACACCCAGAAGAAGTTAAGAATCTCTGTCCTAGAGGGGAGAAGGAAGGAAACAATCAGAACTGGTCAGTGGAGGATTTGTCCATGGACTTCTAGGTCCAACATTCCTACCTTTGTTTAACTAGCTGGGGTGGGGAGCCACTTGCTTTGCCTTCTCTACTTCCTTTCCCCTTGGAGAGGGTTCCCTGTTGGTCCCAGACAGCCTCCCTAGCCTGCCTGATTTCCTAGGATCGATTGTCTGGTTCCAAAGGACTTCCTTAGTGTCCTGGATCTGAGTGCAGGTGCCTTGCTTGTCTTGGATTTGGAATGCCTGGAGGCACTGAGTCCTGGTTTGGCCACCTTGTTCACTCGCTCACTCACTGGCTTCTGGGCCAGTGTCCACTCATGCCAATGAGTCCATGAGCTGCTCTATGGACCATTTCCCCTCCTCCCTTGTCTGGGGACTCCAAACTGACAATTTATGAACCACAGAGTCTGGGGAACCTTTTGCCTCAGTGATTCTGAGCCCTGTGGGTGACTCCCTGAATCTAGTTAAGCATGGCTATCAGTCATGGGTGGTGTGTTCTGTGACGCTGCATCGTTCCCCTGGGCACACTGGACTTGGGGGCTGAAATAGTCCAGAGAACTTCCTCCATACCTGCTGGGTGCCTGAGCCTTGGGTGATGAGCCCCTCCCGTGGCCAAGCCAAAGGTCCTCTTTGCCACCAGGGAATTATGCTCCCTCTCTTTGGTCTCCATGAGACCCAGAGCCCTGCTCCAGAGTTTGAGTAGACTTCAGAAGCCATTTAGTCCTACCCTTTCATTTTACATATGGGGAAACCGAGGCCCAAAGATGCCAGGCTCAGCTGGTTTATAAGTGTCTCAGGCAGGATTTGAACCCAGGTTTTTCTGATTCTAAGGTCAGCACTGTGTCTACTACCCCTTGTAGCATCCATAGCACCTACCTTGAAGGTTGTTATAAGGATTCTATGAACTAGAAAGGCCATTCTTGACCGACCTCTTTGCTTATTCCTTGTAGCCTCTCCTACTCTAGCCCAAGAGTCCCTCAATGCTTTTTGGCTGCTGAGGGCCTCTCCCCCGCCCCCAAATTCCTGGCCATTCATTGAACAAACACTTAAAATCATGGGTTGTGTCTGGAGCACACTCGCTCTTCTAGGCACTTCTCTGAAATGAGTGGCTTGGACTAGATGACCCCCAGGCTGAATCAATGATGAATTCACTCCATCCTATTGACTTGGATTGAGCTTGTAGCCCACCAGACCCTGGGATCTTTTTCAGACAGAGGGGTACCCCAGCCAGCCAGCTCTTTGAGCCGTACCTTCTCAAAAGCTCCTGGCCAGATCCTCTGGGAGCCGTGGTTGAGGAGCGTTTGCACGGTCCGATGGGGTCTGCACTCCCTCTTGAAGGAGGCCGTCTGCAGGACACAGGCCATGGGGGAGGCGCCATTGTAGTCGAAACCATTCACCCTGGCTCCGTTCCGCAGCAGCAGCTGGACCAGGCAGTGGCTGGCATTCTTGCAGGCTTTGTGGAGGGGGCTTTTCTCTTCCTCGTCGCTGGCGTTGGCGTCGGCACCGTGGCGTAGCAGCAGGCGGCACACCTCCAGGCAGGGCTCCCGGGCTTGGTCACAAGCCACAATGAGGGGCGTCTCTTGGTGGCTGTTCCTGGCGTCCACAATGGCCCCGTGTCCTAAGTAAAGGCGTGTGTGCTCCACGAGGCCGTGCTTTGCTGCAACATGAAGGGGGCTCTCCAGGCTCTCACTGCTGACTTGGTTTACCCGGGCACCGTGCTTTAGCAGCAGCTGGGCGCACCTGTCAACGAAGAGAAGAGGAATGACGTCACTGGGTCCCTCAGCCCTCTCGCCTATCAGCATTATGATCTCACACCCAAAGCTGGCGTCCGGAGCAGGGGAGAATCCAGTTACTGCTTTACTACCTCCCAGGAGAGCGTTTCTCCCCGAGGGCAGGGCAGTTTTAATTCCTTTTTCACCCCACACCTTTCATTTTAGAATCAATACAGGCTATGGGTTCCGAGACCGAAGAGCAGTAAAGGCTAGGCAATTGGGGTTAAGTGACTTGCCCAGGGTCACACAACCAGAAAGTATCTGAGGCCAGCTCTCCTCCTCCTCCTCCTCCACCACCACCACCACCACTATGAAGCATTTACACAGCATCCCTGGGAGGTAGGTACCATTATTATTCCTATTTCACAGGTGAGGAAACTGAGGGAAGCAAGGGTCTGAGGTTCAATGTGAACTTGGGTCTTCCTGACTCCAGGCCTAGCACCTGGCACTGAATCTATGATCGAACCATAGAAACTCACCCTGGGGAGGGACCTTGGGCCCTTCTAATCTACCTGGACTCAGAATCCCCTTGATGGTATCCCTGACAATTCGTCATTCAATCTCTGATTGAATACCCTTAGGGAGGGGAGGCTCACTACCTTTCAAGGTAGCCTCTTCTCTAATTTTTGAGAAATTCTTTCTTAACTGACATCTAAACCCAGTCTTCATTACTTTCTCGTCGCTCCTAGTCCTGCCCTCTGAAGCAATTAGGAAAAATCTCATCTTTCTTCCATGTGTAAACTCTTCAAACAGTAGATAACGGTCACGGGCTACCTGGACTGAACACAGCGTTCCAGGTATGGGCGGAAGGTGACGACGTGCACTGGATCTCGATTAATGCAGCCTAAGAGGACTCTTTGGGGTTAAATCACACTTCTGATTCATGTCAAACTTGTGGTCCACTAGCATCCACAGATCTTCCTCTTCTGAAACTATAGTCTAGCCATGCTGTTGTCCTCTGCTTCTGAGGTCGACTACTTGACGTTATATTTGAGGTAGGGTGGCACGTCGGCAAAGGCACTAGATTTGGGGCCAGAGGACCCGAGGTGAACCACGATGGCCACTGATCTGGGGATGATCCTAATTTCTTGATGCCTTATTTTCTTCATCTCTAAAAGGAAGGGGGTTGGGCTAGATGGACTCTTGGGTTCCATCCAGGTGGAAACCTCTGATCCTTTGACTTGCAGGCTGCCCCACTGGAAGCCTTGGGGTCAGAATGGAGCTGGGTGAGTTCAGAACCCCTGGGGATGGTGAGGCAGGAGCCGGGGGGGCAATAGCATGGGGATAAACAGGAGCAGACTGGGGGTGGGGGGGGAGAAGCCCAGGGAACACCGGAACACCAGCAGAGGCCGAGGAGGCGCCTAGAAAGACCTTTACCTCAGAAGCCACACGGTGGGCTTCAAGTAACTTTCCATATACAAAAGCTTCATTTACCAAGAGCTTTTCAGGAACACACTCCAGGCCCGAGGAGGAGGCCCCCCCCCCCCAGAGGAACTGGCTAGCCGGGGTCCGGGAGCTACAGAAACTCGGCTACTATCCCAAGGCTTTCCTTAGGCCATTAATTCATTAATCAGGCAATCAATCAGCCAATCTACGCATTCACTCACTCAATAGACCAAACCATCTGCTTGTCATGCACATGTCACTACTGGGCTCCCCACAAGTTCTCACTCCCTTCTCCTCCCCCCTACTTTCATCTCGTTCTCCAACAACTCTTGTCAGTGGAACTATTTATACCCATCTGACATGTGGCAGGGGGCTGAGACTTGTTCTCATTAGCCTGAGAAAGTAGACCTAGGACCAGTGGAGCTTGTGCGTGTGTGTGCGTGTGCGTGTGCGTGTGTGTGTGCATGTGTGTGCGCGTGCGTGTGTGCATGTGCGTGTGTGCATGTGTGTGCGCGTGCGCGTGTGTGTGCGCGTGTGTGTGCATGTGTGTGCGCGTGCGTGTGTGTGCGTGTGTGTGCGTGTGCGTGCGTGTGTGCGTGTGTGTGGGGGCAGATTTACCCTTCATATTAGGAAACAGAGTCAGCTGAACTCTGCCAGTACTTCTGGCAACGTTCTGCCAAGGCTCCATGAACCTGACCACAATGCCCGTCCCTGGCCACCTCTTCCTTGTGGTGTTTCTCCCCCATTAGAATGGAAACTCCATGAGGGCAGGATTGCCTTGTTTTTATATTTGAACTCCCAATACTTAGCATATACTAAGAGCTTAAGAAATGCTTTTCATCCGTTCATCCAGTGCCTATTACATGCTGGAAAATGACCTAATAACAGTAGCTGGAATTTCTAAAATGGTTAAGCACTGGACGTGTTTTATGAATATCAGCTCATCCCATCCTCATAAAAACCCTGGGAAGTACGCGCTTTTATTACCCCCATTTTACAAATGAGGAAACTGAGGTAGAGCAAGGTTAATTGATTGACCCAGGCTCGAAATTCTAGTGAGCATCTAAGGCTGGTCTTGACCTTGAATCTTCCTGACTCCATCCCCTGCACCACCCAGTTAGGCACTGAGGATACTGAGAAGGAACCATGGTCTTCCCTCCGCCATGTTGCTTCCTCCTGGACGTTAGCTATGCTAATTGGAAATGGAATCACTACTGTTTCGCAGGGTGCTCCTATGTCCTAGTCCCTATGCAGAATTCCCTCCCCTCCAAAAGCTCTAAAGGCTCTGGGGATGCCAGAAGATTGTCAGGAGCCCAGGCCAAGGGATTTCACCCAGCTCCGTGTAATTCTCCGGCCCCAACTCCAGATGATCATCTTGATAATTTAGGCAAGTCAAGTCAAGTCAAGAAACATTTATCGAGCACCTACTTACTATATTCCAGGCACTGTGAGCTTAAAGAAAGAAATGGCTCTAGAATGGAGGCTACTGGGATAGCTTCAGAGACAGTAAGAGGGATGCCTCCAGTCTAGGTGCAGGGGAGGAGCTAGCCTCTGTGTACCTTGTGGTCCTACCTCTGGAGTCTGACCCCACTCAGATTTAGCTCAGGTTTTCCACTGAAGGAAGGACACTGACGATCTATAGAGTGTCCAGAGCAGGAGAACAGCCATCATGATGAAGAGACTCCAGGCCAGGTCATACAAACACTGGCCAAAGGTCCCTGTGATATTTACTCTAGAACAGAGAACATTTACAAGATGCCCGTTTCTAAGTTTTGAGGTTCCTCACACTGAAGAGGGTTTTGCCTTGTTCTGTTTGGCCCCAGAGGGCAGGACCAGGAGCAGTGCAAACAGCACTGATGTAAGGGCACATTTCTGAATATTCGGAGCTGTCCAAAAGCAGAACCATTGTCTTAGCCTCAGGGAACAAGCACCAAGGAATCGGTTTCACTTTCCCCCTAAGCCCAAGTCATAGATTCTGAGCCAGAAAGGATCATGGGATCATCGATTTAGAGCTAAAAGATACCTTAGAGGCTATCAGGTTCAACTCCTTCATCTTGTAGATGAGGAAACTGAGGCCAGACGGAGAGATAGCATGTAGCAGAACTAGGGTTCCAATCCCAAACCCCTGATCTCCACCATTCTCTGTAATCACCTCTTATTTGTAAATGCCAACAATCACAAAGTACCTTTCAATCATTGTTGTTAAGTGTTTAGGCTACAAAGACAGATAAATATACACCTTATCCTTGAGGAGCCAATTCATTCATCCATCCATCCATCCATTCATTCATCCATCCATCATCTATCTATCTATCTATCTATCTATCTATCTATCTATCTATCTATCTGTCTGTCTGTCTGTCTCTCTTTCTCTCTCTATCTACCTGTCTATCTACCTTTCTATCTATCTATCTATCTATCTATCTATCTATCTATCTGTCTGTCTGTCTGTCTGTCTGTCTGTCTGTCTGTCTATCTATCTATCTATCTATCTATCTACCTACTTATCTATCTATCTGTCTGTCTGCCCGTCTGTCTGTCCGTCTGTCCATCCGTCCGTCTGTCTATCTATCTGTCTGTCTCTCTCTATGTCTCTCTCTCTATCCATCTATCTATCTACCTGTCTATCTGTCTGTCTCTCTTTCTCTCTATCTATGTATCTATCTATCTGTCTGTCTCTCTCTATCTGTTTCTCTCTTTCTCTCTCTCCCTATCTATGTATCTATCTATGTATCTATCTATCTATCTATCTATCCATCCATCCATCTCTCTCTCTCTATCCACCCCCCTCTCTCTATCCATCTCTCTGTCTCTCTCTCTGTCTCTCTGTCTCTCTCTCTCATCTATCTATCTATCTATCTATCTATCTATCTATCTATCTATCTATCTATCTATCTATCTATCTCCCTTGACTTCCCTTAACTTGGCTAGGCTTTAGTTTCTTCCTATACAAAACGAGAAGCTTAGAATCTAGATGATTCTAGTTTTTTCTGGATTCGGAACCTCTGGCCCAGCGAGGAGTAGCTTGTGACCCACAGGCCCAGGGCTGTGGGGTTTGGCTTGGTGCCACAGGCCTGAGATTGTGTCTGTGAGCAGGTTTTGCCATATCTTAACAGACAAGCAGAAGTCAAGAAGGCCCAGAGTCAGCTGTCCTGGACTGTGGATATCATTCCCATCTGAGGATGCCAAAGCCACTCTCTGTCTGGCCTTAGCTTCTGATTTGGAGCAATTCAGAGAAGCACACCCTCCCATGACCCTCCCCACCCCCATCATCTCCAATTATCAGGACCCTGGCAGACTCCTGGGTGACAGGAGGGGAAGCAATATCTCCCACGGCCTGCCTTTATTACCAGCAATACATGAGTAATTAATTTGAGCCAAATTCACCTAGACTAAGCCCTGTCAGCCTTCTATAGTTGATGTTAAGGTTCACAAACTCAGGCATTCGGAGGCCTGGTCTATGGCTTTCCAAGGTCAAAAGGAAGATGCTGAGATCTCACTGTTGATTTTGTAACTCTCTCATTCAACAATGGTCGCTGGCTCTCTATTGTCTCCAGGAGAAAAACCCCCCAAAACCAAACCCAAACTTTCCCCCCAAATCTATCCCACCTGGGCTCTGGTCCTCCTTGCTAGGTTTACCGAACATTCTTCCTCTCTCATGCATGCTGGGTTCCAACAAAGATGGCTGTTGCAGTGGAACAGTGGCCTTGGAATCAGGCAGCCTGGGTTCAATGCCAGTTCTTATACTAATGACATGTGGGACCTCCAGCTAATGACCTAAACCTCGGTGTGACTCAGTTTCCTCATCTGTAAAGTGAGGGGTTAGGATGAGGTAGCCTCTGAGGAATTTTCCTCTTCTAAAGCTACAATTCATTGAACTGGGCCTCGTGCAAAAGCTCAGGTCTGGGTCCCAAAGAGAAGCTCCTAGTGACCTAGAAAGTCTCTTTCAAAGTTTCCTCAGCCAGATTTGCTGGTGGTTTTTTCCCATGAATTATTTCTGCCTCACCACAAGTCAAGTGGCCTCCTTTGTGTTTCTTATGATTAACCCACCCTGTTAATCACATCCATCAGACTCTCTGGGGGACATTGGGGTGGGTAGGAAGCCCAGGAGAGCTCATAGTCTGGGGGGATGCTATGGTCTTTGTAAACTTTTATGTGGGCCCACCTCAGATCACAGGGTGGGCCTCCCAAGTTGTGGTCAAGGATGTATCTGCTGCTGTCTTTGGAACTAAAAATCACCACCCCCAGTGATGGCCAACCTTTTAGGGACCAAGTGCCCAAACTGTGACCCTTATGTGCATTTGAACCCCTCACTTTACCTCGGACAAGGGAGGGAGGAAGCACTCCCATTGGATTGCCAGGCAGAGGGGTGGGTGATGTGAGAAATATCTTCAGGTGCATGTAGAAAGGGTGAGGGGGGCAGTCCCCTCTGACACATGTACCATAGGTTTGCCAACATGGCCCTAACCCCTCTCTGAGGTTGGAGCCTGCACAAACATTTCTCAGAAGAGGGGAACAGAAACAGATCAGTAGGGAAAGCCACTCTGGAAGAGCAGACACTCAATCCCCAGAGTCCCTTTGTTCTGCTAGGAAGACATCTCACATGCTTCTCACCTATCTCACAATCAGTGTTGTGGGCACAGCATAGAATGACAGCATTATACAGGCTGAGCCTCAGGGAGCCTCAGGGGCTTCTGGTCTGTCCACACCTGAGTCAGAATCCCCTCTATGCCCTACAGACCACTGCTTATCTGGCCTCTCCTGGAAGAAGCTGAGAGGAGGGGAATATGCCACCTCCTGGGCAGCCCAGGGCAGTTCCAGATGACTGCAATTGAGTTTTGTTGGGGAACAATTTTCTTCTTTGACCCTTCTGTCCATTGCCTCTCATCTGCCCTTTGGGGCCAGCCCGAACAAGTCTGATGCTCCTTCTACATCCCAGCTTTGGGGCATCTGCACCCATCTATGCCTTTATGGTAGGACAAAGAGCCCTGGGTTAGACAAGATCCTCAAGGCCCTTCACCAGAGACCTCCTTTGAAGTCGATGCATACTTTGTGACAAATGTCACTGAGCTCAGGGGGTCAGTCCAACAGAAATCACACCCCTGAGGGCTTACGGAATCCTCTGACGCTTCTCGAGTCTTTGGAAGCCCAGGATGCCACTTCCCTTTCTAGGAGAGGCCGAGAGGTCCTCTTTTGGTAACTGGAGCCTGGCCACTGTTGGGCAGCCATCCAGCCTTTGGCCAAGCAGAGATTCACAACACGGGAAGCTCGAGGAGATTCTCTCTGTCATCCAGGGTGATGTTCACCGGCCAGAATCCCTTGTGACAAGCCAGAGGGGCTTAGAGACAAAGAGCCCTCATGCCGTTTTCAGTGTTAAGTAAATGGATGTGATGAGCCCGTCGGGTTACATCAAGATGACTGCTGCAGGGAAGCAGTTGCTTGGATGACATCAAGGCAAAACAATGTCACCTCTGATGGACTTGGGCAAGGGCAGTCAGTGGCAGAGCAGAGAGAGCTGGTGCTGCCGCCCAGGGGCTGGGTGGGAGGACGCCATTTGCAGACAGGAGAAAGGAGGGACTGTGTGGATGTGTATTGTGTGGGTGTTCATGGGCCAGCACACATGAACATGTGTGTCACACAAATGAACCGAAGCATGTATCAGTGTGCGGGTTTGTATTTTTGCACAAAGAATAAACACATGGAGCATGAACAAATATATATATGTGTGTGCTGGGCCCCTACAGTGCACACGATTGTATGCATGCTTACAAACATGTAGGCATGAACCTGCATGTCTACACAAGAAGTACATATACTGTACATGTCAGCCCCACACGGATGCATGACAACAATCCCATGTATGTAGTATGTAAGCTTACACATGTATGTTTGCAACACATGCTGAATGCCTACAAATAAGCATGCAGTTCATGTATGCACAAGCATGTTTAGATATATACCATTTTAGACATACAAAACCCCTCCCAGAGAGACCTGCTCACACATGTGTCTACACACATGTCTCAAGTATGTTCAGCAACACAAATACATATACTTAAACAAACTGTGAGTTCCAGAGGTAAATTGTGAACTCTCTAGACACAGCCATTGCAGGCTCTTCAAGAAGTCTTTCCAAGCCAGCACCATTGACCCCTCACCCCAGATCCCATGGGCTGGATTCCCAGCTTCCTCAGAATGTGTCTGGTGACAACCAGAGCTCCCTGGCACTTTCATGGAAGCTCTGTCTCACAGAGCCCCTCTTGAGACCATTGTGGATCCCTTCCTCTTTTTGTCTTCCTTTTTTCACCTCTCTTTCTCAATCTGAAAAGACTCAGGCTGTAGAGACAGTGTTGAAAACCCCACTAAGAACAGCTCATCTGGAGGCCAGAGTGCTGACCAGCAGGCCCTGGGAAGGAGGGGAAGGCAGGAGCTGCATCAGATGGGGTCAGAAGGAGGCTGCTTTAGGCTTCAGATCTTCCAGTACATGGTGTTCACTGAAATGTAGCCCTAAAGGGTGGCTCCCTATCCGTCCCCTCAGGGTTCTAGGCCAACTGTGAGGGATCTCGAGTATGCTTCTAGTACTATTTCTTACAAGACCCATTGGTGTGCTCTCCATTGATATGCAGTTGCTATCAATTAGCCCACCACAGTTAATTAGTTAGGGATTTCTGTTAAGGTAGTAGAGTAAGGAAATGATGACATATTATTCAACAAGTACTTACAGAGCTCAGGGAAAGTGGGCTCAAGCTTAGAGAAGATGTGTCTACTCATGGGAACTCCATGGAGTGACTCAGCTCCTGCTACAGGGAAGTCCTTATCTCCTTCCTGGAACCCCCCTCCATTCTCCTGAGCTACACAGAGCTCTTGACTAGGACCTAAGCATCAGGATCCTGGTAGAGTCCTGAAGTTGCATTCCTTTAAGATGTCACCCTGCCTGACACTGACTTTCCTCAATGTGTTTAGTTTCTTTTTTCCTGGCCCCTGACTGGAAGCATTGCCTGAGAATGGTCCAGTCTTGCCAATGCCATAGTCAATGGGAGTGGGGAGCCAGAGAGTGGAATACTCCTTCTGGGCTCACTCCCTCCTTCCCCCTTGTTGCCTCTGCATAGGTATGAGGAACCTGCCTTCTTAAAGGGCTCCTCATTTTTGACTTCCAAGGAAATTGCTGGAATGAACCCATTGGAATGGCCTTCTCTGATGTGCTGAGGCCCAGAGGAATAAAAAATTCCTTTAACTAATCCCAATACATTTTATCACCTGATTTCATCTAATGGCTTGAAGCCCTTCAAGTCCTCCATGTAGTTTTACAGTTTATTGTTTAGTTGGTTTGGTGATTCAATCAAAGAGACATGCACATCTGATAAAAGCCTGGCTGCTAGAGGATCTTGTTACATGCAGTGGGGTTGGGATGTGACATACTTTTCTTATACACATTCTACCATCATCCCCTGAATGTATTCTATGTGTATGGTGCCTCACAGTTTGTTTGCTAAATGGCAAAGGTCATCTTGGTGTTTCTCCCATAACTGTGTTGGTGAACTTATGGCACACATGCTGGAGGGGGCTGTTCCCTTCCCCCTCTCCAGATGCATTTGAGGACATTTCTCATATGACCCATTCCTCTGCCCACTCCCGCTTCTGTCTGGGGTAAGATGGAGAGCTGACTTGTGGCATAAGGGTTGCAGTTTGGGCACTTGGACTCTAAAAGGGTTGCCATCACTGCCCTATAACATCACATAGGGTAGCACATAGGAAAGGGGGCATTGAACTTGGCTTTGAGCTTTGACTTTGCTAGTTAGTAATTTTATGCTCTTCCTGACTTCTCAGAGCCTTAGTTTTCTCCTCTGCAAAGTTGGGACAATAATCTGTAGAATCTTAGAAGGAGAAGGAGCCTTAGAGGGAACTCTTGGTTGTTATTTCAATCATGCCTTGCTCTTTGTGACCTTATTTAGGGTTTTATTGGTAAAAATACTGGAATTTCTTGCCTTTTCCTAATCTGGAAAATAAGGAAACTAAGGAAAACAGACTTAAGTGGCTTGCTCAGGGTCATATAGCTAATAAGTGTCCGAAGTAAGATTTGAATTCAGATCTTCTTGACTCCAGGAAATATTCCTTATTCATTATGTCACTTAGCTTCCTGGAACCCTTAGTATAGAACTACTAAATCTCAGTGAGAAGAGACAAGAACTCAGTAGGCATCTAGTCTAATTTGTGCCTAAGTAAAAATTCCCTTTATGGTCATGCCTGACAAATGGCCATCTGGCTTTACTTGATTAAACTCCAATGAGAAGGGGCTCACTACCTTTGAAGGTAGTCGGTCCATTCAACTCTAACACAACCTTCATTATCCTGAACATTCTTGATATTAAGCTAAAATCTGTGTCTCTGCAACTTCTAAACAGCTTCCTGATTCTTTCTAGGGACAAGAACAAAGCAAATCCATCTTCCAAATAGTGGCCCTTCAAATTCTAGAAGACAGACATCCTATTCTGCCCCTCACTCCAAAACCTTCTCTTCTGGCTAAATAGCCCTACTTCTTTCCATTGATTCTCATATGTCAGGGTCTTCAGTTCCCTTCACCATCCTAACCCCTCTCCCCATGCTCTCTAGTTCTAGATATACTTCCTGATATAAGGATATATCAGTAAAAATAGAGCTCTTAAATTGGCAAATACCTCAACAACTCAGTGATACAGGCTTGTATAATTGGGGCTTTTATTCAAGTTTAAGGAGTTTTTCATGCTGTTGTGTGTGCAGGAGTTGGGTCTCTTGAATGGTAGAAAGAATGTTGAATGTGATCATTCAGACCTGCTTTAGGGACTTATTGAGCTAATGCTAGAAATTCTTCAGACACATGTAGACAGAGATGCTTCAAACATTTAGAGGATGTTGGTTTCCCAACATGTCCTCACTTTCCAGATTGCTTCCACAGAGAATGTGGAGAGACTTTTCTTAGATGAGATCTGTTCCTCTTTCCTTGGATGACTGAGATCAATTTTTCATTCATCTATTTATTCTTCCTTCCTTCCTTCCTTCCTTCCTTCCTTCCTTCCTTCCTTCCTTCCTTCCTTCCTTCCTTCCTTCCTTCCTTCCTTCCTTCCTTCCTTCCTTTCCATCTATTCTTATCTGCATAAATTCCCTGACTTCTGTTTACTGTTTAGCTTGAACAAATGGATTTATTTGCTCTTCACTATTTGTGATGGTCTTTTTTGTAACCAGAATTGGTTGGGAGAGACCAGTCTGGTACACTAAGAACTACACTCTAAGAGAAATTATAGAAGTGGCTTTGATTCTGAACCTCTGAGACTTTGGACTACCATTAAGTGAGTGATCAGGGAGATATACTTGTAGCCCAGTGATCCTCTTGGAAACTAGGAAACTCACAGTTTTGGTGATGACTTTCCTTGGGCTTGCATGCTCCCCCACCCCTACCATATGTATTATGTATGAATAGTTCTTGGCTTCCTCTTCTCATAGGTAGATTAGACCTCAGATTATAGTTAATCAGGCCACCTGAGAACCACAACTATATATTCAGACAACCCATATAGGCACATACATATTATATACAGGTGGGGAAATGGAGGCCAAGAGACTTTACATGATTGATCTAAGGTTAAACAGCTAGCATCTGAGACATGATTCAAACTCAAAACTTCCTAACTCCAGTTCCAATATTCTGTCCTCTTTGCTGCTTCAATATGATGTTCAGCTATGTGTCCCTCTCATGTTATGGATGAGGAAACTGAGTCTTTTTTATTTTATTTTATTTTTTTATAACTCTTACCTTCTGTCTTGGAGTCAATACTGTGTATTGGCTCCAAGGCAGAAAAGCGGTCAGGGCTAGGCAATGGGGGTCAAGTGACTTGCCCAGGGTCACACAACTGGGAAGTGTCTGAGGTCAAATTTGAACCTAGGACCTCCTGTCTCTAGACCTAGCTCTCAATCCACTGAGCTATCCAGCTGCCCCCAAAACTGAGTCTTTAGAGGAATTGTATGATTTGCTTAAGACCACTCAACCTAGCTATAACTTCCTTCCCATAATTGTCATAAATCTTATAGGAGGTCATGCTCTTCATAACAATAAAGGGGAATGGCAACATTAGCCACTGTGAGAGAAATGATGATGGTGACAGTGGAATGAGGTTCATTGTTTCTCTTTCCTCCTTCATTAATTCATTCAATCACCTATCAAGCCTCTGCTTCTCCATCCCAAATGTTCCCACAGACTATTTGTGCCCCAACCCCCACCCATGATAGAGCTCATATTGGCATGATCAGTCACAGTCAGATATACTAGTCATAGTGATGCCATTTTGGTCCTCTTTGAGTAGGAAGGACAAGAATAACTATATTCCAGATGATGGAGATGCAAAGACAAAGCTGAATCTGTGCCTATTCTCAAGGAGCAGAATTCCACAAGTTTTTAGGGAAAAATCATCCCTGATCACCAGCTGAACTTGGTGTCATCCCAAAGCAAATTGCCTGAGCAAGCAATGTCAGGGAGGACAGTTCCTGGGTCACTTTGGAAGCCCTAATCTGGCTTTGCCATAGCAGCCTCCTTGTGCCAGGCCACAACTAAGGCATCTACATGGAAGCCAGGGCTCCCCTCCTAAGAGCTCTTGGCTGCCTGGTACTTATTTCTCACCTGGAGTCATAATCATCTGATTAAACCCTCCTCGGTAATTGCTTGGCAAGAGATGGAGATGTCACAATGAGGATGCTTTATTTCACATGAGGATCTGGCACCACAGACCCAGGGAACTGATTCATGGGCATTAATGGAGGATTTTTCTTTCTGTTTCTGTTTCTCCCTCTCCCTCTTCCTCTTTTTCTCTTTCTCTCTCCCTCCCTCCCTTCCTCCTCCTCCTCCTCCTCCTCCTCCTCTTTCTCCTCCTCCTCCTCCTCCTCCTCCTCCTCCTCCTCCTCCTCCTCCTCCTCCTCCTCCTCCTCCTCCTCCTCCTCCTTCTTCTTCTTCTTCTTCTTCTTCTTCTTCTTCTTCTTCTTCTTCTTCTTCTTCTTCTTCTTCTTCTTCTTCTTCTTCTTCTTCTTCTTCTTCTTCTTCTTCTTCTTCTTCTTCTTCTTCTTCTTCTTCTTCTTCTTCTTCTTCTTCTTCTTCTTCTTCTTCTTCTTCTTCTTCTTCTTCTTCTTCTTCTTCTTCTCTCTCCCTCCCTCCCTCCCTCCCTCCCTCCCTCTCTCTCTCTCTCTCTCTCTCTCTCTCTCTCTCTCTCTCTCTCTCTCTCTCCTCCCTCCCTCCCTCCCTCCCTCCTTCCTCTCTCCATCTCCCTCTATGTCTCTCTGTCTCTGTCTCTCTCATTCTCAGATGCATAGATTGAGAACTGGAAAGACCCTTATTGATATTGTCCAATTCAAGCTCTTGATTTAACAAAGGAAAGAAGTGAGGACTACATGATACAGGGGGAATGTATGCTGATTCTGGAGCCACAGAATCTAGGTTCAAACCCTTCCTCTGCTGTTCACTAACTGTGACACTTAAGGAAAGCCAGTTTAACTTTCTGGGACTCAGCTTCCTCACCTGTAAACTGAAGGGGTTGGACTAGATGGTTTCTGAAGTCTCCTCCATTCTGGAATTTTGATGCCATGAGCTATGATTCTGACTAGGGAGGGGATTTGATCTATAAGCAGGATTCCAACTCAGGGAATCTGGCTTTAAAAACATAGCACTATAATAATGAGACAGAGATAGGGGGGTAGGCAGAGAAGCAATTTGGTGGATGCTTCTTCTGAGGCTGCCTATTCCTGGACAGTTCCAATTCTCTGGGTCCCTAGCAGCACCAAAAGACCAAGAGTTCTTCAACCTTCCCTCTTTACCTGCCAACCCGGGCAGGTCCTGTTGGTGATCTGAGCCTCAAAATAAGGAGGGCAATCTGACCCTGGCACCCCGTACTGTTGTGAGGCCAGTGACATGCATCATTACCAAATGCCCTGACTTCAGACTCCCTGACACCAATGAGACCGGGCTCACTCACCCTACCTATCAGAAAGGCACTGAAGGGGTTAGTTAGTATGGGCCTGGCTGATGACCTTGCCTTCCATCACATAAAGACCAGAGAGCATGGTCTTCTCCTCTCAGAGTTAACTTATTCTCCCACCCCAGGGGAATCAATATCTCATTTAACTCTGCCCAAATTTCTCCCTTCTGGGCTTGAGACATAAAGGCATCGTCCAGATGATTTTGATAAGATAATGAACTCTTTTCAGAACAGAAGCCGAGGCTCATGAATTATGGGTTTCCCTGTCAGTTGACACCACTAAGAAAGAAGAAGAAAATCCAAGGGGTCTTCTTCACTAGGAAGCTCAGGAAGGAAAATGGTTCCTCCCTTGTTAGTTTTATCACTCCTGGTGCCCATGAAGAGGAAGGGAAGGGATGGAATATGCATGTCTAAGTTTAGTTTATTTTCTTTAGAACTGATTAATCATTACTGTATCAAGCACCTCCGATGGGCCAGCCACTAAGCTAAGTACTTTACAAATACTCTCTTGTTCCCTAGAAGCACTTCTGAGGTGCCTCCTCAGCAGTGAGGCCTTTCTTGGCCCCCCATTGTATAAAAATTAAATTTATATCTCTAAACATAAAAATATTATATTTTATAACGTTTATTAAGGATTATTAGAAATCAAGGAATAAAGAGGATACAAAATAAAGACCATGTGCCATGGCTGGTTAGCCATTTTCAAATTTTCCCTACCTTACCACTATCACTGCTGATGCTACATCATGTGGAAAAAAAGAGATGTGGGAGGCATTACTGCCAGTTAAATACCAATAATGTGTTTTTGCCAATGATAGGGAATTCTGGGAAATACCAAAGACTTCTGGGGAATTAAGTCAAAGGTTCAAAATCTCCATTTATACATCCTCCCTGAGACCCATGGAAGACTCATCTCTCCAGTGGGTCTTGTAAACATACCAACTTTGAAATTATAGTAATTTGAGGATAAGAGGAAAAGAGAACATTAGTACCTCTGACTTGAGATTCTTGGTCCTATGTTGTACACATGCTGTCTTTACTTATCTTTGGACCCATTATCTCTCCCCCTAGAACATAAGGTCCAAGCAGTCAGGAACAGTCTCATTTTTGTCTTTGACCTCCCAGTATCCCCAGCTAGAGTACCCAGCACACAGTAGGGTCTTCACTTTTGCTTATTAAGTGGAATTGAATGGAATCATGCCAGCTGTGAACCCCAAAAGAGAGAGAGAAAAATGGAGTGACTTTAGACTCCTCTCACCCGATCACGTTAATTGTCCTGGCTGTCAAAAGGTCGAAGAAGAGAACTCTTAATCAAGAGGCCCAAATAGGCATTCCTGGCAAGGAAAGTGAAGGATGAGAGGCCGGATTTGATTGGAACTTCAAACCCCCACAACAAAACTCTTCAAATGGCGCTCAGATTAAAGTCCCCGTATCCCTTTTGCGTGATGAATTCTCGTGAATCCTGAATGGCTCAGGGGTTGGAAGGCAGCCTAGATCTGTCTACCTGTCTGCTCGATTTTTTTATCCCGGGCACTGAGAGACTCAAAGGTTTTGAAAGTCCTGCCCCATGGTGAATGGCCTCCTCGATGGGTCTATAGAAAGAGCCAGCACACAGGTGTTCGGGCCATTGTTATCAGGAGTGAGAAAAATAAAATCTCTCTCTATGTGGGTCAGTGACCCCTCTCTCTATTGTCAGGGAAGAAATTAAGGATGACCTAAAATCTACTGCTTAAAAAAGGTGCCAGGGAAAGGAGTCCTTCCTAATCAAAAGGGTAATGTTTATGCTACTGAATGCCTGACCTTCCCAGCATAGAACTTTCCCGAAGTCTTTAGAGATGTAAAGCTCAATCCTGGCCGATACATCTGTTAATTTTTCGTCCTCTGTGGAAGTTGCTTAAGTCATTGTAGAGATGCCTGGTGGGCCGCAGCAGTTAGGCACCTATTGGCCCTTGTTGATGGTACTTGCCAGGGTTCAAGGCTTCCAGGTGGCACAGGAATGGTCTGGCTGAACGTTGACATCAATGGATGGGGGAACCTGGGGAGACAGGGCTTCTCCTCTAAAACGGTGACCTGAACAGGGCCGCTTCTCGCCCAGAGCAATTGCCTTCTGACCCAGCTCATGGATGCCCCAGGATGTGAAGAACTGAACAAAGGGCCTGCGCCAGGGAACCTTGGCCTCTGGTCCTGGGCACGGGCAGCACACCTGACAGTCTGGGGGCTGGCACGGGGGAGTTCAGAGTCAAAGCGAAGAGGGGATTCAGGACCTGGGACAGCTCCTGACCAGGACAGTTTCTCAGAGGCCAAAGGAGGCCACCAAGAATAGGTCCTGCTCGGGTCCAAATCCTATACCCAAGGTAACCTGGGCTTCCCTCCTTCCCCTAGTTGGGCCCGTCTCTCCTAGCTTCTGCAGCTTCCCCGAAGGTGGACGCCAAGCAGGCTTCTACTTCTGAAGGGGCAGCGGAGGGGGTCCTGGGCAAGTTCTCCGGAAAGCACCTGCCAGGGGAAGGCTCAAAGCAGTGCGGTCAGCAGACTGGCCAGTGGGGGCTTGGGACAAGGGCAAGACCATGAGCTGCCTCCATCTGTCCTCTGCCCTTGGCTGGGGAGGGATCCCTGTGGTCTCTATAAAAAGTCTGTCTGAAGACCCGAAGGAACATTGAACCCAAAAGGGAGCCTTCCTGGACGGATGATGGTGCTTCCAGTAAGAGCCTCGAAAGCAATTTGCAGGCATTTGCAATTGAAATCAGGGCTCCCCACAAAGAAGAAGGCCAGCCACTGCTCCCTCTCTCCCCTGCCCTCTGCTAATTGCACAATAACAATGCCACTGCTAACTTGTACTGAGGACATGGATTTCCACCGCCCCGCAGCCTCATTTGATCCCTGTGAGGCAGGCAGGGAAGAGATTAGTATCCTGATTTTGCAGATGGGGAAACTGAGGCTTGGAGGGTTTTTTTTTTTAATGACTGGCTCAGCTAATGCCTGGCCTCAGGAGCTGAGACTCCAGCCCTGGTCTTCAGGCTGCCAGTCTGCTGTTTCATTCAACTATGCTAGCCTGCCTTGGAGGTGGTGAGGCCAAAGGGTGGGGGTTCCCTTGGCTGGCTTTCCAGGAGTAGCGTTGGTCTGTGGCTTCTTGATCATTTTTTGTATCACAGACCCCTTGGACAGCAGTTGGGGGAAGCCTATGGATGCCTCCTCAGAATGAGAGTTTAGCTGCCCAGGTTTAGAAAGGAAGCCCAATTATATGGAAATACAATCATCAAAATATTTCACAATTCCAAATTTGTGGGCCCCGAAAGCTCTTCACAGATTTCGGAGGTTAGGGAGCCCTGCTTTACAGTATTCCAATGCCCCAGTCAGGTGGAAACTGCTTCAAGGCCTCAGCTCCATCTCCAAAATGGGGTAGCCGTTGGGTGGCACAGATAGAACACCAAGCCTGGAGCCAGAAAGATGCAACTCTGAGTTCAAATCCAGCCTCAGACACTTCCTAGCTGTGTGACCCTGGGCAGGTCATGTAACTCTGCTTACCTCAGTTTCCTCATCTGTAAAATGAGTTGGAGAAGAAAATGGCCAATCACTCCAATATCTTTACCAAGAAAAGCCCACTTGGGGTCATGAAGAGTGGGCCGTGGCTGAAGTAACTCTACAACAAAATGCTGGCACTCCTCTCTCCAAGGATGTGGCAAGGAGCAATGACAGGGTTGGACTAGATCAGGAGATTTAAACATGCAGGCTGGTGACCCCTATAGACGCCTCTTAGAATCATGTTTTTTAAGTGCGGAAAATAACATTTGTAGAATGACAAAGGGAGTCACGCCGATTGAAATACAACGATCAACGTCTAGTTTAAAAATAGGCTCAGTTGGCCTCCAAGGCCCTTCTCCCCCTGATTTGAAGACCTGATGGTGATGCTTTTGGCCATAAAAACTCACTCAAAGTGTCTCCTGCGAAATCTCAAAGCAGTGGTCTGGGCGCTTGGAGGAAAGACCTGAGCTGACCAAGTGATGGATTCCTACAGTAGTGGAGGTCCGAGGTGCAGGCTCACTTGGCACCATCTCATAACAACTCCTTCTGCACTGACAGGTGCAGACGATATCCCAGGGGACTTGCAATGCCACTGAGGGAGGCAGCCCATGACCTAGACAGCCATGCGTGCTGCTCTGGAGTATTCCGTGCTCCATATTTTGGCATGGATCCACCGCATGGGCGACTGCGAGCTCTTGAGAGCCAGGACTCTCTTTTATCCCTTTTGGCATTCCTAGCACTTAGCACAGTGCCTGGCAAATTGTAGGTGTTTGGTCACTTGTTAATTGATTAACAAAGCATGTCTCCCCTCCCTCCCTGCAATGTCCTGGAAGCCTTCCTTCCTCCAGGGCTTTTGGCTTTTCCAAGATATCAGTGGAACACAGGAACCAGCCTCATTGCTCATATGTGACCAGAAATGCCCTCTTTTGTCCGGCATCCATGGCTTTGATGACAGCCTTTGCCCTGTTTCTTTGGCACAATTCCTTGTCTGTGGCAGGTAGAGCAGGGCGTGCCCACCGTTTTCTTCTCAATTGTCTTTTGGTTCATCTTCGACCTCAATTCTTTGGAAATGGTAGTTTCCCATGGCTCAGGGACCTAGATCATTGGCAAGAATATTGGGGCTCTAAAGCTGATCTTTGGATCCATTCAGGAGAAACTGGGGGAGAGGTTGCTATATCCCAAAGGGAGTCCGGCTCTCTCACTACCACCTCTACAACTCTGGGCTCAGCTTATTGTCCATTTGTAGAGTCTGGGCAAGATATAGGAAAATGATCTCTTTCTCTATCTCCTATCCCCACACACATGCCATCCAATTTGGATGAGCTCTATGGCTTGGGCATCCAATTTGGATATTGTAGTCGGGCTAACAACTATTCTTCATCCACTTGGTTTTCTCGTGTGATTAGTTAGGACAAACTCTTTTAGCCTCTGTTAATCTCACTGAGAAGGTCTGGCATCCTTTTGGGATTGATGCAATTGGCACAATGGCCTCCACAACAGAACCTCCCTGAGCCTCTCCAGATTAGACTGTGCTGGAGACTACATCGTCTCGTTCTTACAAAACATACTCATTCCTCCTGGATTTTGAACTATTGTTCACCAAAGCATTAAACCATGTTTCCTTATTTTGCCTTGACCTGGAAGCACAGGAGTGACAGCCAGGCCCAGACTCATGTAGACAGTCAACGGAGTTTTGCTATAATCTCTTTAAAGAAAATCCTTACCGCTCTTCTGCCTTTGAACCAACAAACAGTATTGATTCTAAGATGGAAGACAAGGGTTTAAAAAAGAGATTTACAAAGACCTTTCCCTGCAGAGGCCTGTAAAGGATGGGGTAGGGATGTTATTTCTGGCATTTTATTGACATTGAACAGCAACTGATCTTGGTGTTAGGAGCATCTGTGTTCAAATCCTGGCTGTCCATAGGCAAGTCACCTAAAGCATTTATTCCTTCCCACACCTATAAAATCAGTCTGATAATAGACATTAATTATGTGCCTACTCTGTGTCAGGCAGTATTTGAGGCCCTTGTTGCAGTTTTCAAGAAGGGGTGTCATATGGGAGAGGCAAGAGCCTCATTCTTCTTGGCCCCAGGACAGAACAAGGAGCCCAGGCTTTGGTAGAAGATGCAAAAAGGCAAATGAAGACTTGATTTCAAGAGCAAGTTTCTAAAATTTGAGCTGTCTCCAAGTGGAAGGGTCTGCCTTAGGAGAAGGAGAATTTCCTTGCATTGAAGGTCTTCTAATAGTGGTTGAGGAAAGCTTTTTGGGAATATCATAAAACTGATTCTTTGGGTGGGGAGGTTGGATTGAATTATCTGGCTGCTGAGGTTCCCTCTGACTCTGGATCATAGAGTTGAAGTTAGAATGGACCTTAGAAGCTAATATGACCTCATTTATTAGGTGACTATTCCAAGTTCTAGAGAAACTAGGTCATTTGCTGAAGGTCATACAGGTAATAGGTGAACAGAGGTAGGATTTGAACTCGATCCCTCTTATTCCAATATTGATGTTTTTGCCCTGGCAAAGCAACGCCTCTCCCATTTTGTGAATGAGCAGATGAGGTAATAGGGGGTATTATTATTCTTATTTCAAAGAAATGGAAACTGAGTCCCCTAAATGATTTGCCCATTATGATCCATCACATCACCATGTGGTGTCCAGCATATGATTCTGCCTTTTCCCTGAGTGATTTCTTTTGACCTTCTCCTAAGTGCCTGGATATCAGTCATGGAAAGTCCCTCCACCTCCAGTCTTGGTTTTCCTCTATGATAGACCACATGGGACTCTGATAATTTGTCAGACAATTCTAGAAGCTGAGCTGCCTCATGAGAGAGCAGAGGAATCATGGATCAGCCTCTCATCAGTCCTCTTCATGCTACTTGGGAGGCCCCTTCATCAGCCTCCATCTGCAGAATAGGGAGAAGAGTGCTTGGGACTTAATGATCTCACCGGAGGAGAGAAGGAAACCAGTGGAAGATTAGAGAAAGTGATACAGAATTATTGTTTGGGGTTAGCTGGAAAGCCTGGTCCCTGTGGTGAGCTTTCAACAGTGTGTTTGTGTAACTGGAGGGTCCTGAAGGTCCTGTTGTGCAGATGAATTGTTGGTGGGTTGCAGCAAAACATCTCAAAACCTCTACAGAAATGATGATGGGAGAAGAAGGTTGGGTAAGTCAAGTGCCTTCAGGCTTGGCAGAGAAAGAGGGAAATGCCATCTACTGTGAAGCTCCAATTGTGACAATGCCATAAAGTGTGGATGTAGGGAGATCAATGTAACTCCATGGATTTATTAAATCTCTACTCTGTGCAAGGTACTGTACCAAGTGCAGGCACATCAAGAAAAAAAGAATGGACACGGTCACATTCCCTTCTAAACTCCCTTATTCATTGCTGTTCTCTCTTTCCTCAGATATCTTTATCTGCTTTCTCTTTGGTTCCATTCATCTCCAATTCTATATTGTGCTTTTTTGGGGGTAGGTGGGAAGTATATGTTGTATCCTCCTCTCTGGGAGGCAGTGTCGTAGAATGGGAACACTGTGAGATTAGGATTCAGAGAACCTGGTTCTCAATACCGCCTTTGCCACTTTCTACCTGTGTGACCCTGTGTAAGTCACCCAACTTTTCTGGGCTTCAGTTTTCTCGACTATTAAAATGAAATAATTAGACCAATTGGTTTCAATGTGCCCTCCCTAAATTGATTGTCCTTGACCAAGATCAGGGATTATTTTCATTTTTACCCTTAAATTCCATGCAACTAGAATAGCATATGGCACATAGTAGGCATTTAGTAAGAATTTCTGGAATATAATGGATATTGATTAAGGTATTCATTTATTTGTAACTGTTAAGTTTGGATATCTCATTGATATCAATTGATAATCAATGGGGGACTATACTGGTGGGGACTCGAGCCATAGCAATAGAGAAATCATCTTGACCTTTCAGGATTACCCTATCATCCTGAAAGGAGGAGCCAATTACCATCTGGGGATTCTGTCTGCAAGTAAAGTGAGGGTTGATTTATTGCACATAGTAGGAATTCAATAATTGAGTTGTACATGGGGGCAGTTCACTTCTACACCAACTGAGGGTGCTCTTTTATTGTCTTTTCTGGACACATTTTTTTTTTTGTGCCAAATTTCCTAAATTATAGCCATGGAGCTTTTGGGACAGACTCTTCCATTTGCTGTACCTGTAATTATTAGGGAGTGCTTGTCCTCCAGGAGTTTCTAATTTCTCCTGTGCATGCAGATCATTTCCATCTGCCAAAATGGTTTTTATTAAAGCACATCTATGAATGTGTTCTACTTGCTGACAGGGAGGCATCATGGTTTAGTAGCTAGTGTTGTTCTTGAACTTAGAGGATCTGAGTTTGAATTTTGCCTCAGGTACTTACTATCTGTATGAAGCTAAGAAAATCACTTAACTACCCCCAAACCTCACTTTCCTCATTAACAAAATGCATATAATAATTGAATCTACCTCCCAGGCTTGTTGTGAGCTATTTACAAATGAGGTATCATGTGTAAAGTGTTTTGCAAACCCTAACATGCTCTAGCATTATTAGCTATTATGATGATGTCATTCCCCTACTCAGTAAACTCCAGTGGCTCCCTCTTACTTCCAGGAGAAAATATAAACTCTTCTGCTGGGAATGAGAATCCTCTGCAATCCTGCTCCAGTCACCATATTGCATCTAACTGCTCTCTTTGAACTCTAGTGTTCATCCTGGCCTTCCTCTACTTCCTCATAGCAGACATTCCATTTTCTGTCTTTGTACTGGTTGTCCTCCAGGCTTGAAATGCACTGGGATAAAGTGCCCCGTCCATCTACATGAGATCTTTTCCTGATGGTGCCACTTGCTGGTGCCTTCCTCCTGCCCCAAATCTCTCTCTCTCTCTCTCTCTCTCTCTCTCTCTCTCTCTCTCTCTCTCTCTCTCTCTCTCTCTCTCTCTCTCTCTCTCACACACACACACACACACATCTCTCTGTCTGTCTCTGTCTCCCTTGTTTCTCTCTTTTTCTGTCTCTCTCTGTTTCTGTTTCTCTGTCTCTCCCTCTCCCTCTCTGTCTGTCTCTGTCTCTCCCTTTCTTTTTCTCTTTTTCTCTGTCTCTCTGTTTCTCTTTCTCTCTGTCCCTCCCTTTCCTTCTCTGCCTGTCTGTCTTTTTCTGTTTCTCCCTCTCTCTTTCTCTGTCTCTCCCTCTCCCTTTATTTTTCTCTTTGTCTCTCTTTCTCTCTCTGTCCCTCCCTTTCCCTCTCTGTCTGTCTGTCTTTTCCTCTGTTTCTCCCTCTCTCCCTCTCTTTCTCTGTCTCTGTTTCCCTCTGTCTCTCCCTCTCTTTCTCTCTCTTTTTCTATTTCCCTCTCTGTCCCTCCTTTTCCCTCTCTGTCTGTCTGTTTCTCTGTCTCTCCCTCTCCCTCTCCTTCTCTTTGTCTCTCTTCCCCCTCCCTCAACACATGTACACAATATAGTATGATTATGTGTAGACATTCATACACACATGTGTATACATATCTATATGCACACACACACACACACTTTCTCTGCTGATAGGAGTGTAAACTTGGGAGTGGAGGCTGCTTCCCTTCAGTCTCTGCATCCCTAGCCCAGTGCCTGGCCCATAGTAGGTGCTTAGTGAATGCTTAGGGATGGCTGGGCTCCACTAAACTTCTCTTTGCTCCTGGTATGGGAGAGATCTACAGCTGGCTGAGCTTCAGAGAGGGGAGGAACTCTCACCTCGAGGGTGAAGAGAATAACCTTTCAACAGGGAAATCGCCAGAGGCTAAATGACACAATTTGGGAAGCTTTATGCAAATGAAGAGAAAATGCTTGCAGAGGCTCCTGGGAACGGAAGTGGGCTCTGGGACCCAGTGTCGGGTCTCCTTGGGGACTACTCTTGGGGTTTCTTGGAGTGTTTTATTGGCTGGAGGAGGGACGAGGCTTGCTCTGAGTCTCCTCTTGCTTCCAGGAGAATCTCCCACTGCAGAAAGTGGAAGTTTGTGCTCTGTTTCGGCTGCAGCCCAGCCCCAAGAAGCTCACTATCTCTCTCACACTGTGACAATTAGGATGCATAAAATTATCATTAAAAACCCTAATTTTTAAGCCTCCAACCCTTGTCAGTGGCCTTTTAGCATTATTCAAGCACGGGTTTATTTAGGCCTCTGATCAGGCAGCTCATTACCTCAGTTTGGCGTCTCTTGCTCTCTCTCTTGTAATCAAGCTCTAATTAGACTCAGCCAGAAGCAAAGGGGGGATGTTGCTTGGCCAGGGGTAGGTGAATGCTGAGCCCCTGGCAGGCTGATTGATGGAGCTGGGGAGGAAGCCTCGGCGGGTCATAATTTGTCAGGGATAGGAAGATCACCCCCTCCAGGCTGAGTCCCGGCCCTGGTGGGGTGCCGCTCCCCTGAGGGGACCCGTCCTAGGGCCGGTTCCCTGCTTGTGGGGAGCTGGCTTCACCCCGAAGCGCCGGGAGCAAGAGCTTCTCTCAGAAGGAAAGGAGGGCTTCTGGTGGGGTTGGGAAGGTATGGTGGGGATGGGGGCTCTTGCTGCTGCCGCTGCTGCTGCCGCCGCCGACTTACCCGAGAGTGCTCTGGGAGGTGCACAGGTGGAGGGGGGCCAGGCCCTCCTCACTCAGCAGGTTGGGGTTGGCTTGGTGTTCCAGGAGCAACTCTGCGCAGTCTGTGTGACCCCCTCGGCAGGCCTCGTGCAGGGCACTCTTCCCGCCTGGAGCTGCGTTAACGTCGGCATGGCGCCGTAGCAGGTGGCGAACACAGTCGGTGTGACCATGGCTGGCGGTGATGCACAGAGGGTTGGTGAGCTCTCTCTTGTACTCCAGGGACCAGAGACCTTCCGGGGAGGCAGAGGGGAAGAAACAAACCAATCCATCAATCACGCGCACGTATTAATCATGTATTATGGTAAGCGGCTAGATGGCGCTGCAGTGGATAGAGCACGTCAGGGAGACTCATCTTCTTGAGTTCCAATATAGCCTCTGCTACTTACTAGCTGTGTGACCCTGGGCATGTCACTTAACTCTGCCTCAGCTTCTTCATTTGTAAAACGAATTGGAGAAGGAAATGATGAACCACTCCAGGATCTCTGCCAAGAGAACCCCCAATGGAGTTGGATTCTTTGAAAGGTATCAAGCCTGGTGTTAAGCTCAGCCAATAGAAAGACAAAGCTTCCTGTCCTGCAGAAGCTCTACTCTGTATATTTTACTCTGGAAGTACTAAGTATTAGATAGAAAACCCCCCAAAAGGAAACAGTCCCTGCTTTCCAGGAAGCTACATTATATCAGGGGAAATGACAGGAAGTCAATTGGTCAGTCAGTAAGCACTTATTAAGTATCTCCCATGTGCCATGTTCTATGCTAAGAATGGGGGACACAAAAAGAAACAGCCAGTTCCTGCCCTCAAGGAGCTTCCAATTGAATGGAGGAGGCAGCAAGCAAACAAACATGGACAAACAAACTATACAGAATAAGTTGGAAGTAATAAACAAGGAGTTCTGGGGGAAGAAGGGATTTAAGGGGGACTTAAGGAAGCCAGAAAAGCCAGGAGGCAGAGAAGAGAAGGTAGAACATTCCAGGCACATGGGAGAGCCAGAGAAAATGTCCAGGGTTTTGAGATGGAGAGTCTTGTTCATGGAACAGCCAGGAAGGAGGCCAGTGTCTCTGGATCCAAAAGGATGTGACCGGGACTGAGGCGTAAGAAGACTGGATAGCTGGGAGGAGGCAGTTTATGAAGGGCTTCGAATGCCAAACTGAGCATTTTGTATTTGATGCTGAAGATGGAAGCGAGCCAATGGGGTATATTGAGTAGATGTCAGACCTGCACATTAGGAAAGTCCCTTTGGGGGTCGAATGGAGGGTGGTCTGGAGAAAGGAAACACTCGGGCACGAAGGAGCCCCCAGCAGGCTGCTGGGATAGGTCAGACATGAGGCTATGAGGGCCTGTGCCACAGGAGGGGCAGTGTCAGAGGAGAGACGTTGCAAAGGTGAAATGGAAAGGCTTTGGCACCATATTGGATGGGAGAATGAGAAGCAGCGAGGAGTCCAGAAGCACTCCTGAGTTGTATGCCTGCGGTCCTGGGAGGAGAGCATTGGCCTCCAGAGTAATAGGAAGTCTGGAGGTGGGGAGAGATTTGGGGCAAAGATAATGAATTCACTTTTGGCTTCTATGAGTCAGGATTAGATGGACTTTCAGTTCTAGAGACCCAATAAATATTTGGAGATGTGAGCCTGGAAGGCAGCAGAGATCGATTTGAGAATTATAAGCAGAGAGGTGCTAATTGAACCCATGGGAGCTGAAGAAATCGAGTGAAATAACATGGAGGAAGAAGAGAAGAGGGTCCTAGGGGACACCCAAGGCTAGCAGATGTGACTTGAATGGAGGTCTGACAAAGGAGGCTTAGAAGGAGCAATCCGATATGGAGCAGAAGAACCAGGGGGAGTAGTGTTACAAAAACTAAGAGAAGAATTTCAAGAGGAGTGATCACCTATGTGATACCACTAAGGCTATAGAGAAATCGAGAAGGCTGAGCACTGAGAAAATTAGATTTGGCAACTAAGAAATCATTTTGGGGCAATGAGGTGGCTCAGTGGATAGAGAACCAGGACTAGAAATGGGAGATTTGGGGTTTAAACCTGGCTTCAGACACTTCCTAGCTGTGTGACCCTGGACAAGTCACTTAATCCCAATTGCCTAACCCTTACTGCTCTTCTGCCTTGGAACTGATACCCAGAATTGATTCAGAGATGGAAGGGAAGGTTAAAAAAAGAGAAATAATTGAATTTGGGATTGTTTTAGACAGAGCTGATGTGGGACTTTGTTCTGCTTGTATATACATATTTGTAATGAGTTTTGTTTTTTTTGCTTTCTCAAGAGCATCATTCCCTCTAGTCTGAGCCAACAAACACAGATTTTATATATTGTACTGTAATAAGTGCTAGGAATACAGATGATAATAGAGTCCTGGATTTGGAGACAGAAAAACCTGAGTTCAAATTCTGCCTGTTTACCTTTGCAGGTTCTCTCACAATCTTCATACATACCCAGAACCAGCCCTCATTTTCACTGATCTTTTCTCAATCCTCATCCTTCTTGATCTTCCTGTAGCCTTTGACACTGTTGGTCACCCTCCTTAAAATTCCCTCTTCTCTAGGTTTTTGTAACTCTATTCTCTTTTGGTTCTCCTCTTACCTCTCTGATCATTCCTTATCTGTCTCCTAGGCTGGATCTTTATCCAGGCCATGTCCACCACCCTTGGGTGTCACCCAGGACCCTGTCCTGGGCTCTTCTCTCTTCTTCTTTCAGACTATTTCATGTCATGATCTCATTAGCTCCCATAGAGTCAATTATTCTCTCTTCACTCATAATTCTCTGATTTATTTCTTCAGTTATCTCATCCCTTAACTTCCTGTCTCTCATCTCCAACTCCCCATTGGAAATTTCAAACTGGTTGTCTTCAGACATCTTAAACTCAACAAGTCCCAAACTGAGCTCATCAACTCCCCTCCCCCCAACCCTTTCCTCTTCCAAACATCCCCTACTGCCCTCCTTGTCATCCATCCTAGATAGTGTCTTCAATGTGTCACTCTTTTGTTCCTCCTTTCCTCACTTGCAATCAGTTGCCAAGCCCTCCCTATCATTTTTAGTTTCAGAACATCTCTTGTGTAAGCCCCCCTCTCTTGGCTGACACTGCCATCATTCTGATCTAGGTCCCCTATTGCCCAGCTCATGCCACTACTACTGCAATAGCCTGGTGGCTGGTTCCCTGCACCTCCCCATTCCAGTCCATTCTTCTCTCAGCTGTCAAATTCATCTGCTTTTCTTTTTAAACCCTCACCTTCCATCTTGGAGTCAATACTGTGCATTGGTTCCAAGACAAAAGAGTTGTAAGGGCTAGGCAATGGGAGTCAAGTGACTTGTCCAGGGTCATACAGCTAGAAGTGTCTGAGGCCAGATTTGAACCTAGGACCTCCCGTCTCTAGGCCTGGTTCTCAATCCACTAAGCTTTCCAGCTGCCCCCCAAATTCATCTTCTTAAAGCACAGTCCTGACCCTGTCAAAGACCGACCATATTTTTCATTCTTCTCTCCAGTCAATTCCAGGGGCTCTATTCCAGACAGATAGGCACAGAGAGACAGAGAGCGATATCCAGAGTGATACATAGAGAGAAAGAGATGGTTATCCCAAGAGACAGCCAGAGGAACACATCAAAACAGACTCAGAGATAGAGAGAAATAGAGACAGAGAGATAGAAACACAAAGATACAGGCAAGGAGATGGAGAGATGTAGCACAGAGAACGCCATGAGACAGACACCCACAAAGACAGAGATACAGAGATGGAGAAAGACAGTGTCTCAGTGGTGATAGTTCTAAGGACTGTCCTTTGGGAGAAGAGAAGAAAGTCAACCATGGATTCAAGAGTCCTGGTTTGGGGGAACCAAGAGGAAGACAGGAGCAGGTCTAGGGACCCCAGAAGGACCATCTGCCCAGCAGAGATCTACCTGGTGCGCAATAGCATGAGGTTTCCAGGAGAGGAGAACAGACACTGAGGTTCTGTGGCCCCACAAGCCTGAGATGTCTTGGCCAAATATTTTCCCTCCATCAGGATGCACAATGTGTGTGACCTTTCTTCTCGTGACACTACAAACATCCTCACGAGGGAAAGCATCTTCTCGATTATGGGGTTACTGGACCTTTTCTTTGTGGTGATTTGTCTAGTGTTGAAGGCAGGCTTACTGCTGGGGCCTCGGAGCCCCCCAGAGTAACCCTTGAACCCTAAAGGTCTGTACTCAAACTGCAGTCGGAGAGTGCTTAGTCAAGGAAGTCAAGGCCGGGAGATGAGTGTGTAAGTCAATGCAGAAGTAATTTTGGTGGCGTTGCAGAAAAGCCCCCACGGTGTAAAACTGGAGAATCCCTCCGTACGCTGCTTGCCATCCCCGTACCTTCTTGCTCTCAGACCATCAGAGGAGAAAAGGGGGCTGAAAGACGTGACCGTCAAAATACAAAGGGAAAGCCCTCACCCCTCAGCCCTCCAGCTCTCCCAACGACAGAAGGAAGAGAACCAAACAAAACAACTGCCCGACATTACCCAGCTTGCTCCAGGAAGGGCCTCTGGAAAATATCTGAGTTGGAGGAAAAAAAATGCCACCTTTGATGTGATGCTCCACATTCCACACAATTCGGGCTTGTTGCTTTGGCTCTTTCGGGTTTTGTGCGCGTATGTAGAGGGCTGTTCTTTCTTAAAGAATAAAATGGAGCAGGGGCTATGGACTTTACTTTCTGAAAACTTTAGTGCTTTCAAAAGCTCTGTGGAAGGTTGTTAGCTGCATCGAGCAATGGTCGAAGTAGGGGGGGAGCCGGTCCCTGGTGAATACACATCAAGGGGCAGGAATTCACACGGTAGGCATGCCTGCTTCTAATGATGGCAGAATCGATCGCGTGGCTGTAATGAGCTGTAAAGGGGACCCTTTTTCACAGGCCAACTCCTTCCCCAGAGCCCATGCTGAGAAGTTTTGAAAGACCACTCCTTAATTACCTAGCCGCATGGAAGACAGATTCCTACCCTGGCAAGCCTTTGCCCCCTGCCACTTCGGGGTTGCCGTACACATGGCCCTGGAAAGGGCAGGTGGGGTAGGTGCTGAAGGTGGAATGACCACGGCCCGCCCCAGGGAAGTAGGAACAAGGGAGCAATGAGCAGGGAACTCGTGGCTTCTTAGCAAGATGGGGATCTGGGGTCGGGGCTAAAAGTGTGGCTTTGTGCAGGAATTCAGAGAATAAGGGCATTCACATTTACTACCTGTGTGACCTGGGGCAAGTCATTTAGCCTCCATGGGCTTCTGTTGTCTTTTCTGTAAAATGGGTTCAGAGATGAATTGGGTGATCTCCAAGGTGCTCCCCTGCTCTAAATCTAAGCTCCTAAGGTCCACAATGAAGGTGAAACTTCTATTGTTCTCTGCCCTGGTTAGGCCACACCAGCACATGACACACAGTAGGTGCTTAATAAATGCTTATTGATCAATCGGGTTAGGATGTTCAGTTCTGGACATCACAGTTTAGGAAGGCCATTGCTAAGGTGGAGAGTGTCCAGAGAAGGAGGATGTCCAGCCAGGATGGGGAAAGGACTCGAGTTCATTCTGTATGATGACTTATTGAAGGAACTGAGATTGTTTATCCTAGAGAAGAAAAGTCTCATGGGGTACCCGATAATGTCTTCAAGGATTTGAAGTGCTTTTATGTGTAAGGGGGACTTAGTTTATTCTGTTGGGCCCCAGAGGGTAGAACTAGGAGCAACGTAGGCTGACTTGTGAGAGGTAGAGACTGAGTGCTCCTGTAGTTTTTCCATGCTCATGCCCACATGGATACTTTGGCTTTGGTTCTTGACTCCAGCCTAGAGAATACATTCTGTGGAATCAATGGCATCTGGGCTGGGCCTCACTGGAGTCAAATTGTCTCTGCCTGCAGTACTTTGCCTACAGACCCTACTTAAGTCATAACTTCCTTGACTGAGCCCAACACCCAAGGGACAGGTCTCTTGGATCTACCAGAAGCCTCCTGGAGACAGCTGATGAGTCCTGGCCTTCTGGACTTGCTGGAGGAAGTTCCTCAGGAATATCTATGACTACTTAGGGTCATCAAGAGAAGAAGAGCCTCTTCCAACCCCCAAGAATCTCTTATTCCACTTGAAGCCCAGGCAAGCAGCCCAGCCAAGAGTTAGCTTCATGGTGAGAACCATTTGAGCCCAGACCCAAGACAAAGCTCAATGCAAAGACAACTTTCCTGACAATCACTGGTGTCCCTCGTTTCCTTCAAGACTCAGCTCCAATCTTGCTTTTGGCAGGAGGCCAGCTTTTAGCATCTTTCCCCATCTACTCCGCATTGATCTTGTATGTGGCTATTATTATCATTATTTCTTCCAGTGGAATGTGAGCACTCCGAGGTCAGGTACCATGTTTGTTTGTCTGCATATCCCTGGCACGTAGCACAGTGCCCAGCACCTAGTAGGTCCTTAATATAAGCTCTCAACTACTTCCACATGACTGAAAAGTGATATATCATGTGGAGGAAGAGTTAGATTCATTCCAATTAGTCTTAGCAGAAGTTTCAAAGAGGCAAAATTAGGTTTAATGTCAGGAAAAAGTCATTAATGAGAGCTGTCCAAAGGAATGGGTTTCCTCAGAGCTACTGGCTTCCTCTTCCTTGGAGGATCGAATGATTGACTCCCTTCCAGGTGTGACAAGGAAATCACTTTAAAAGACTGATATATATATTAATTTAAGTTATGAATGTTGGAAATTTCTCCATTGGGAAATTTCCAACATTCATAAGTCTAAGAAATTTTAAGGTTTACACAGGTATATTGTGGTGAGGGATATGGGATGGACCGTCTGGCCACAAAACCCTTCCAGCTCTGACATTTTGGGATCCGTTTCTTTGGTCAGTAATTGGACTTGAACAAGAGCTACGCAGGATGAAGAGGTACGGAGGGCTGATATCTAGAGTGGAGAAGGGATCACACACACAGGTGAGATAGCCGGCCCAATGGAGTCTGCATGTATTGCATGCTGGGGTTCAACAGTCATTATTAAAGGGATTTTAACCCTCAACCCCTGGTTCATAGGCTATTCAAAATCTATTCTGCTTTGGTTTTCTGGACCTAGTTCCATCGCACTGGTGGCCCATGTGGCCCCCCATTGCCCTCTCAATGGGACGGCCTATTATCTTAGTGCTATGGTAACAGTTTGTCTTATTGAGCTTGTTCTCTGCATGGTTTCTTCATTTGGGGGCAGGGTGGGTAGTGCCAAGTTTTCCAGGGCCCACTCCATTTCATTCCATTATTATTTCCTTTCAAATTGATTACAATTCATTAGGAGGCAACATGATCCAGTGACGTTTTTGAAAGCATGCCATATTTGGAGTAGGAGAGCCTAACTCAGATGTTGGCTCTGCCACTTCCTTCCTGTACGGCGGTGGGCAAATTGCCATCTCCAGGCTTCGGCTTCCTCATTTGTCAAATGATGGAACAGGGCAAATGGAGTGTAAGGTCCCAGTCTGTGCCTGGAGGAGCCCGAGGTGTGTGCTATGTACCAGAAGCTAGCCATATACAGACAAAAGAGGACACAGGCGCTCCCCTCAAGGAGCTTCCATTTTACTGGGGTTTACTGGGGGAAAATGGACCCAAGCACAAGGCGCTTTCTAGAGAATACCAACAAATGGGATGGGATGGGGGGGGCTTCTTTGGGAGGTGTCACTGGGGCTGTACTCAAGATGCCAGGGAGTCTCTGAAGATGAGGTGATGAGGAAGGGCACTCCAGGCATGGGGGCTAGCCTGGACAAAAATGCAGAAGGAGGAATGTCAGCCAGAGGAAACAACTAGCCGGGGAACCAGGTTCATTTATAATACAGTTTAGAAAATGGGTGATTTCCATCTTCTCTCTATTCCTTCTACCCTTAGCTTTCAGCAGCCCCATCCAGAGGTCAGCAGTGTGTGCTCTCTGTCTCTGTCTTTGTCTCCCTCCCCCATCTCTGTGTCTCAATGTTTTTCTCTGTCTCTGTCTCTCTCTATCTCTGTCTCTCTGTCTCTTCTCCTCTGTCTGTCTCTGTCTTTCTCTCTGTCTCTCTGTCTCTGTCTCTCTGTCTCCCCCCCTCCCCCTCGCCTCTCTGTCTTTGTCTCTCTCTGTGTTGCTGTGTGGGGATGCTGAGGAGATGGATCTTTCTGGATCTCTCTTCCTTGAGTCTGAATCTCCCATCCAGAGGTGGTGGTCTGTGGTCATAGATTTGCATTAAATAGGCTTAGAGCTCAAGGGGCCATGGAGACCATTCCTGGGGCCGTGGAGCCTCTTAAAAGGAGGGTTCTTCTCTTCTCCCAGCCCTCTTAGTATTTCCACCAGATCTGTATTGCAGACAGGTTTAGCACACCCTAAATGAAGCTTGTGTTTCTTTGTTTAAGGAGGGGCAGAATTCCTGGGTCAGACACAGGTCTTTCTCACAAACTAACTTCCTTTTTTTCTGCATTTGCTTCACATCTGGTCACACAGTCCCCTTCCAAATGGCCCCTCTCATCTCCTGTCTTCTTTCAGTGGATCTATAACTCCTACCTCAACTCTGCTCCAGGAGCACCTTTTTGTAGCTATTTGAAGGTGGGCAGAGCACTTTACCAATGGCATTTCATCCTTATAGCAGCCCATTTCATAGATGAGAAAACTGAGACCCAGATAAGCAGAGTGCCTCAGACAGGATTATTCTGTAATTAAGTGTTAGACGCAGGATATGAACCCAGGTATCTTCTACCCAGTGTTCCACTATGCTGTTTATAAAGTGTTCTAGGTAGGATTTGAACCCAAGATTTCCCTGACTTCAAATCCACCCATTAGCCACTGTTACACTGCCCTAGTGTGACAGCCCTTGGCACAGTACTAGGCACATAATAGGTGCTTAATAAATATTCTTTGACTCTCATTTTTAATGGAAATTATACCTGTCTACACAGAACTAATTTGCACCTACAAAACGACTCTAATAATAGCTAGCATTTCCGTAGTGCTCTAAGGCTTGCAGAGTACTTTACAAGTTTTATCTTATTTGATCCTCAAGTGCGGCTACTCTCCCCCTTTTACAGAGCAACAAACTGAGGAGGAGAGAGTTCGTACTTGTCGAGGATCACACAGTTAGTAAATGTTTGAGGTTGGATTTGAACTTGGGTCTTTCCAGGATCCCATAGTTAATAAGTGTCGGAGGCAGATTCAAATTAGCCTTCCCTCTCTTCTCTGAGCTGCTGAGCTGCCCATATGAGTCCATCATGAAGCCATTTATTAAGCCCCTCTCTGCCAACCGCTCACTGTGCTGAGAAACAGACATACGCAGGAAGGCACCATCTGCTCCCTGCTCTCAAGGAGCTCCCAGTCTCCTCTGCTTCTGTCCCTGCTCTCAAGGAGCTCCCAGTCTCCTCTGCTTCTGTCCCTGCTCTCAAGGAGCTCCCAGTCTCCTCTGCTTCTGTCCCTGCTCTCAAGGAGCTCCCAGTCTCCTCTGCTTCTGTCCCTGCTCTCAAGGAGCTCCCCGTCTCCTCTGCTTCTGTCCCTGCTCTCAAGGAGCTCCCAGTCTCCTCTGCTTCTGTCCCTGCTCTCAAGGAGCTCCCAGTCTCCTCTGCTTCTGTCCCTGCTCTCAAGGAGCTCCCAGTCTCCTCTGCTTCTGTCCCTGCTCTCAAGGAGCTCCCAGTCTCCTCTGCTTCTGTCCCTGCTCTCAAGGAGCTCCCAGTCTCCTCTGCTTCTGTCCCTGCTCTCAAGGAGCTCCCAGTCTCCTCTGCTTCTGTCCCTGCTCTCAAGGAGCTCCCAGTCTCCTCTGCTTCTGTCCCTGCTCTCAAGGAGCTCCCAGTCTCCTCTGCTTCTGTCCCTGCTCTCAAGGAGCTCCCCGTCTCCTCTGCTTCTGTCCCTGCTCTCAAGGAGCTCCCAGTCTCCTCTGCTTCTGTCCCTGCTCTCAAGGAGCTCCCAGTCTCCTCTGCTTCTGTCCCTGCTCTCAAGGAGCTCCCCGTCTCCTCTGCTTCTGTCCCTGCTCTCAAGGAGCTCCCCGTCTCCTCTGCTTCTCTATCTGTCGTGCCTGTTTGATGTGGCTGATGCTGACACAGCCTCTCTAAGGCCAGGTGGGATCCTTCTAAGCCTAGACCCCTGAGCAGTAGCAGCCTGGAACAACGGAAAAACGGCTCTTTGCCAATGAGCAAGTTACCTGAGAGCCCAAAAGTGGCTGGAGACTTCGCCTGCCATTCCATCTCATTCTTATGGATCTCAAAGACCACATTGGCATCTCCACAGTGCTGGGCCATCAGTGGCTGGAGGCTGCCTAGGTCTCCCGTGACCAGGGCTCTGTGGTACCGGACGGCAGGGCCAGGACGCCGACGGGGGTCTCTCTCCATCTTCTGAGAGATTCGCAGCACTGCCCTGCCTGGCTCTGGCAGCCTGTCCATGGCCATGCCGTGTATGTGAGCAGGAGCCCTCCTCCCGGGAGGGGAAAGCTGATCTTAGACAGCGGCACTGATTTCCATTGTCATCTCTCCATTGTAGTCTGGCCAGGGCTGATCAAGGGGGTATTTATAACTCCTGTGGGCTCGCAGGAGAATGCTGGCCTGATAGGACAGGGTCATGTGAATTTCTAGAGGCAGGAGCAGCCAGCCAGGACCTCCAGATGGCATGTGTCATGTTTATTGTAAACACGGCTACACCTATTGATTAAAAGCAAAAGAATCCGCCAACCTGGCAACCAGCATTCCTCTTCCCACGAGGAAGCCTTGTCACTCAGTTAGATTTGGAATCTGAGAAAGGAAAGCATTATATGCTTTTTGGGGGGGAGGGGCTCAGAGCTTTCATCAGTTTTTTAGAACTCCCAATGTGGAAATTCCCTTCACAATGCTGGTCATCGACTCATCTGAAACCTATAGTTCTTGAGAGTTGCCTGCTGCCCAGTGGTGTGAAGTGATCTGACCAGATGATCAAAGATAGGTAACTTTTCTGGGGCTTGATTACAAGAGATTGGGCCAGGGCTTCTCAAATTAGAGGAACTGACAGTTGTGGGAATGGGAGGCTCCAGTGTCAAACTCCATCCCAAAAGAGGAGATGATCTTCACATAGCTTGTGTGATTCCTAGGCAGGACTTGAATCCGGGTCTTTCTACACCTGAGATTGTCCCTCTGTCCACTGTCATGCTACTTCCTGACCAAAAATACTTAGGAAATTTAAATCATGTTATAGTAGAATTTGTATAATTGGAAAAAGAATCCTCTATCATCCAAGCTTTAAGTAGGAATTCTGCCCCCCCCCCCCGTCAGGTCAAGTGAACTGGTGTCAGGGGATCAAAGGCAGAGATCATGGGGATTGAGGAGGTTGGGGACCTGACAGTATTTGAAGGGACCTGGGAACGATAATAATAAGTAGGAAAAAAAGAGCTACACACATCATTTACAGAATCCTGGAAGGGGGGTGCTATTATTACCCCACTTTACAGATAAGAAATCTGAGACCTGGCTAGTCCCACAGCTAGTAAGTATCTGAGGCCAGCTTCCAATTCAGGTCTTCCTGACACCAAGTTCTGCACTTTGTCCTCTGTGTCCCCCAAGTGCCTCTGAAGAAGACGATGAACCAGGAACTGGGTTTATCGGAGAGGAGGAAGAGTGACATGGGTGCCCACGGATAATAGCAGTAAGAGTATTTATGGGATGGGATGAACTCTAGTGGCGGAAAGGTAGTTGCTTGGTGATAGGAGCAGAGAGAAGATGAGAAAGTAGGGAGCAGGAAGTCTGCCACCTCCCTCTCCTGGTCTCGTGTGGAAGGGGATAGGAGAGGAGGAGCAGACAGTCTTGGGGAGAGGGCTGAAAGATGGGGTGTCTTCAGGAGGAAGTGAGTGAGCCCCAGAAGATGGAAGGCACCTGAAAGGAATAGGAGACCTGGGAGGAAGGGCAGTTTGTTAACGATAGTGTAAGTTCCAGAAAGTACAGTGGGGGAGGACGGGGGCCAGATTTACTATGGGCATGGGGGCAGTAGCAGCTGTCATGCATTGACTTTGATGCTGATACTCCTAGATCCTGGGGCTTCTTGTATGACATAGGCCCAATGGGACCCTGGAGAGGGCATCTAGGTGGGGGATCAGGTCAGACGGACCTAGGGTAGGGAGAAGAAGAGTGCCCCATTGGGCATTGGCACCAGGGAGAAGCCCATCCTGATTCTGCCTCTGTCCATTATGAACGTTACTCAGGAAACATCTCTACTTGGAGAAGAAAACAGATATAGAGTGGATTCTAATTCAAAACAGAGAATGTCCAAAGACCAATCAATTCTCCTGGGGCTTGATTACAAGAGATCGGACCAAGGGTTCTCAGATTAGAGGGGCTGAGAGTTGTGGGGATGGACCGATCCAGTCTGAACTCCATTTGAAAAGATGAGATAGTCATCAGTCATAAGAATCAGTGATGTTTAAAGCACTTGCACAAGTGATCTCCAATGAGCCTTCCAACCAAGATGGCACAATTATCCAATAGTTGAGGAAAGTGAGAAACCTGTTCAGTGTCACACATTAAGTCTGAGAGAGGTGTCTGAGGTGAGATTTGAACCCAGGGCTTCCCCACTCCTCTGGGATAGTCTTTGAAGACCTATGATCATGCCTAGCGTCCAGTACAGGATGTCTGTGATAGGACACATCTGTGAAAAGGCTAACTAGGCAGCTTTCTTTCAAGCCCTCCAGCTCTCACCCACCATGGGTTCCTCCTGCCTTTCTGTTTTAAAATTCCAGAGCTGTTCTGCTCATGCTAATAACATTTCCCTGCTCTTAGGGGGCTTCAGTTCTCAGAGGGTAGTCGCTTTGTCATCCTTTCATTTTTTGGAGACTGATTATGTTGATAATTAGGCTGATTTCTGAAAACTCTGGTGAGAGCCTCTCTGGATTGGACTGGAGTCCAGCTGGGGAGTGGCCCATTGGGTGGGATTTCTCCTGTACCTGCCTGGTCTCTCCGGCCACAGGCTATTTGGAAAGGTGGAGAGGACACTGAAGGTAAACCTCAGGAGGACATCCATTCCCTGCAGGTTTCTGTGCTAAGATTAGCTTCCCCGGCATGATTTATCTAGAGCTCCTGAAATCCCCAAGTAGAGGGCCAGCGGGAAGCTGCTCCCAAAGCAGGCTGGCTTCTTGGTAGAGAGCTTTAAAAATAGCCCATGGCGGCCCCCACTGGGCCCGTGAGCTGTGAATGGAATGAACACCAACAGGCTGTCTGGGTGAGCTAAGGACCTGGGGGACATGGGAGAAATATCAGCACCCAGCCCTTAGAGCCGAATCTCCAGCAGAAGAAACTTCAGCAGCTCTGGAGGTCAATCCTTGGGAGCTTGGGCAAGGCACTTAAGATCTCTAGGCCTTGATGTCCACTCCTGCAAGATGAGGTTGGATTAGGTGACCTTCAAGGCCCCTCCCTGCTTGAGATCAAGGACCCTAAGATCTTGTATTTCAGCCAGACAAAAAGTCACCCAGGAATGGCTTGGAGCCTTGCAGTGGAGGGCACTTAGCCTCTCCCTTGGGAGGGATCCCTGGGAGTTTTAGGAAGGCAGACTTAGTTTTGGTGTCACCAAAATCTTCCTACTGTTGAGACCTGTTTAATTAGTCAGTTGGTCAAAGAGCACTTCTTAAGTACTTCCTGCAAGCTCTGAGAGGCAGATTCACTCAAGAGGAGAGAAAGAGTTATCTTCAGAGCCAGTAAGACTTGAGTTCATATCTTACCAATGATCCATCTTGGCTGCGCGATCCTGGGCAAATCCCTTCATTTCTTGGTGATCCAGGCACTTCTCCGAGATGAAAAATGCAGAGGGCACGAGGCCCCACCTTGGCAAAGGGGGTGCCCATATCTCGGAATTTCTCAGATCAATGAAGTCCCACATTGAGTCCCCATCCAGATGCCTAAGTCCTTGCTGTATTGGCGAACACAGAGAACTCTGGTGGGCTGCTCACATTGTATGAATGCCAGACATGTTTGCCTAAGAGACTGCTTTGTGGAGAACTCACAGGGAGGCCAGAAGAAGTGATGAGGACACTCTCAAGGTCTCTCTGAAGAACTTTGGTAGGGCTTGTGGGAGATGCTGGCACAGGACCATCCAGCATGGCGGACCCTCATCCAAGAAGGTGCTCTACGCAAAGCAGAATTGCAGTAGCTCGAAAGAAAATGAGATGCACAGATTTAGAGCCAGTGTTCAAACGGGCTATTTGATCCCAAGAGATCTCCCGGGCTCTTATTGGTCAGATCAGTCCCAATGGGTCACATTAAGCCCCGCAGAGTTATGTCACTGTGGTTCTCTTCGAGGATGAAGGGCAGCCAGCATCCTTGCTAGAGGCCTGGAGTGCAAAGAAAGACAAGAACAAGGTCCCCATTCCCGAGAGGTTCATATTCATGCCAGGGAGGAAGCATACAAATAACTAAGTCTCTGCAAGATACATACAGAATAGATGGAAGGTAATCTCGGAAGGGAAGATCTTAGCTGGGGTGTGGGGCGGAGCTGGGATGAGGAGAGGAGGCTGGGAAAGTCTTCCTGCAGAAGGTGAGATTTCAGCTTCATTTTGAAGAAGGCCAGAGAATCCCAGAGGCAGATGTGACCATGGAAGGCACTGAAGACTTGGGGAACGGCCAGGGCAAAGGCGCAGAGGTGAGAGATGGGGGGTTGCCTGTGAGGAACCATTCATGCCTAAAACTTCCAATAAAGATTATCCCTTTCCCACAAGATGGCCCTTCAAATCGGTACATACAACTAGCAGATTCCCCCTTCCTCTTGTTAAACCAAACGAAACCAAACCAGAAAGCCCCTGAAGACAAGTCGATTTCTTATTTTAAGAAAGCAAACAGGTCCTATGTTCCCTTGGCCTGAATAAATACTTTTGACCGAGGAGGGACTGCTAGATGGAACATGGGGCTGAGCCCTGGATTTGGCATCAGGAAGACCTGAGTTCAAATCCTACCTCATACAATTACTAGCTTTATGACTCTGGGCAAATCAGGTCTTCTGGCCTCGGTTTCTTTAAATGTAAAACTAATAATAAATAAACAAATGACAATATGCTAATTAACATTTAACTTTCAAGGCTGTTATAAGTATCAAATGAGGCAATATTCAGAAAGTCCTTGGCAAGTCTTGATAGGCTGGATTAATGCTGGCTCTTATTAAGGAGACCTTGGCCCTTGCATTGTACCAGGTTGTCCATTCCTACCTGCCCACCTCAGTGTGTGTTTCCCCCCTGCCCCTACCTTGATGCTAGGACTTCTTCCATCATCTCAGCCTCTACTATCATATACAATCATTGTGTTATTGAATGAGGACAGTTTTACATAGCACTTTACCTCTATTTTTCCATTTGCTTCTTCTAGGCAAATATGATCAGCCTCTTCCTCCCCCTCTTCAATTTGGTGGATGGGGTCAAAGGCTAAGAGGGGTTGGCATGGCCTGTCCTGCATCACCCAGATGCTAAGAAGCAAAGCCCAGACTTCTGATTTTGAGTTTTGGAGTGTGAATTCTGGGCCCTCTCCCAGAATCCTGCTGTCTCATATCCTCAGAGCATCATTATTTTACTCAGACTGGAAGGGCCCCCTCCCCTGGGGATCGATGCTGCCCTCGCCCCAGCCCACACAGATCCCCATTTCCTTCAGTTCATTTTTGCTCTCCTCATGATAAACCCACAATCCTCACTTTATTATCCTCTGTCTCTTTCAACAGTTATTTCACATTTTTCCATCCATGACTGGGCCGCTGGTCTTGGACACACAAATCCCATCTTTTTAGCTTTGGGATTCTCCTGGAGATTTCCGGGCAATCAAAATTTTAAAAGACCCAAAGGACACTGGAGAGAAGGAAGGCTGGGCACAGGCAAGCGGTCTCACCTTCTCAATGATGACTTTGAGTAAAAAGTCATGTAAAGAATGTTACGAGGGTCAGATGAGATAATCTATGAAAAGCCCATCAGAATTCTCAGAGCTCTCCATAAATGCTAGCTTCGCTCGAGTTAAATGAGGGATATTATCTAGGATTCATATCAGCAGAAAAGGAGGCGGAAGCATTATGGATTTAAAAAAAATAATCCTTGTCTTCTGCCTTAAAACAAATACTAAGTATTGGTTCCAAGGCAGAAGAGTGGTAAAGGTAGGCAATTGGAGTTAAGTGACTTACTCAGGGGCACACATCTAGGAAGTATCTGAAGACAGATTTGAACCCAGGATCTGGCATTCTATCCACGGAGCCACCTAGCTGCTCCTGGATGAAATCATGTATTGAGAGGGAGGGATGAAAGATGGACATTCTTAGGATCATGTTGGTACCGTCAAAAATGATAGGACCCAGAGGAAGGACTTCAGCACATTGGATAGTTCTATGGAGGTTGCAAGAGTCAATCAGTCAAACTATAAACATGTATTAAGTATTTACTATGTTCTAGGTATTGGAAGACAAATCAAACAGGCCCTGCCCTCAAGGGACTTGTAGTCTATTGGAGAAACAGAAAATATAAGATGGACAGAGATTCCTTTCAATGAGATCCTGGGTTCACTAAAGACTCTAAACCCAAGAATCTCCCCAACTAGATGAGTCTTAGGTTATTCTCTGTAGCACCTAATACAACAAGAAGCAGTGGGGTGGAAAGAGTAGTGGGATTGGATATCTGGGACTTAGTTTCAAATTTGGTTTCTTGGGCGACCTTGGAAAGTCACCTAACTCTCTGGGCCTCAGTCTTCTCATCTGATGATACCCTAAATGGCCTCTGTGGCCCTGTCCAGCTGGGATCTTGAGTTACAGGACTCAAGGACTCCCTCATTGGCCTTTACTTGCCTTGGTGTTCAATGGGACTCCTTGGCCAGTATATACTGTCTCAAGCTGGTATCTGACCCTAGCCCAGGTGCTGGTTGAGACACTGGGGTCTGAGAACTAGGAATGCCTGTCCTGCTGCCCTCCCACCTCCCAACCAGGACTGTGATATTGGCTGGTTGCTGTTTCCTACAGGTGTGATGAATGCCCAGCTACCCTCTGCATCTCCCATGTATGAACTGGGCTGCCATTGTTTGGTATGACCCAACTAAACTTGGGATGAGCTGAATGTGTAGAACCCAGCTTCAGTGTCATCTCACACTGACTGTCACCTTCCATGATGCCAGGGCCAAGTGGCCAAAGGCTTCCTTTCCTAATGTGAAAAGTGGGAAGAAAGAGCCTTTATCCTAGCAGGGCTTGGAGCCAGCACCCAATGCCAATCTAGGATAACTCATGTTGCTTCCAGAGACTAGCAGGAGGGTCCAGCTCCCTCCAGTCAGCCTGTTTGGACTTTCAACCCTCATAATCCTAATGTGGCCCCATGGACACTGGTCATCCACTCTACTGGGGCATGGCTCCCATGAGGAGCTGGGCTGCTGGGACTGGGGGCCAGGCTGGAGTGAATTTCTTGGGCTATTATGCAGTTGGTATGATTTCTCCCAATAGACTCAGCTTTCTTTGTCCCTTCCATCCTCTCTCCCTTTCTCTTTCTCTCCCTTTCTCTCTCTCTCTCTCTCTCTCTCTCTCTCTCTCTCTCTCTCTCTCTCTCTCTCTCTCTCTCTCTCTCTCTCTCTCTCTCTCTCCCTTTCTCTTTCTCTCCCTTTCTCTTTCTCTCCCTTTCTCTCTCTCTCTCTCTCTCTCTCTCTCTCTCTCTCTCTCTCTCTCTCTCTCTCTCTCTCTCTCTCTCTCTCTCTCTCTCTCTCTCCTCCCTCTCTCTCTCTCTCTCTCTCTCTCCCTCCCTCCCTCCCTCCCTTTCTCTTCCTCTTTCTTACTTCAATTGCTATAGAAAAAATGCTTGATTCTGAATGGGCAGCGGGGGCAGTCAGAGAACATACACTGATAATCAGATGAACTGAAATCACAACCACACATACAACATACACACTCAAACACATACATGAGCACACAATCACATATATAAGTATCACCACATGCATATACAGCATAGAGAGACAAACAAATATGATATAGACTCATACAAATACATATGAACACATACACCACAATAGGCAATCATACAATTCAAATCACAGGCATATATTGCATATAAACAAACAACACACATGTGCATAAAATATATTCATGTAAACAGATACATGGAAACATACATACACAGAAGCACAATACATTTGAACAAACACCTACAAAACACAATGACAACTAATCATTCACACAAAGACATATATACAACATACACACTCAAATGCTTGTACAGAAAATATACAACATAGCACACATGCATGAAACACACATGAACACACATGCATACAAACTACACATCACACGTACAAAAATGCAAATATGAAGAAACATAGAAAATATAACTAATTTATATATAAATCTCACATAAATGGACAGTTCATATAATAAATACATGAACACCAAACAGATATGTGTTGAACCCCCCCCACACAACAAACACAGAAGCACACACACATGCACTTATAACTTATACACAAATGCACATGTCTAACCTTACACACAAGGACACAAACACCCATGGACAAAATAAGCGCACACTCACAAATGTTAGTCACACACACATAGTGCCTCTGGCACTAGTCACATATACATTAATCTCTAAGATCTGAACATAGCTTAACCTTCGTCCTGAATACCAATGTTTGTGCCGTACACCTCACTGAACACGACATTAACACGTTTTACTTCCTTCCATCAAGTGAGTCTATTAATAATGACTTAGATTGTCGGCTCTGATTTCACATTATTAGGAGAACTCATTGGCATCTTGTGGCAGAGGGTGTGATATCCTCCCCCACACACACACACTCATAGACACACTCACATAGACACAGACACACTCATGCACACAGATACACTCACACAAACTTATACAGATTCATAGACACACTCGGAATCACACAGACACACACAGATACACAGACTTACACACACAGACACATAGACACACACACAAACACACACAAATACACAGATACAGACACACACAAACACTCACACAAACACACACAGACACACTCACAAACACACAGACTCACACAGACACACACTCAAACTCACACACACAAACACACACACAAACACTCACACAGACTCACACAGACACACAAACACTCAGACTCACACACACAAACACACACACAAACACTCACACAGACACAGACACACACACAATCACTCAGACTCACACAGACACACACTCAGATGCACACACACAAACACACAGACACAGACACACTCACAAACACACAGACTCACACAGACACACAAACACTCAGACTCACACACACAAACACACACACAAACACTCACACAGACACAGACACACACACAAACACTCAGACTCACACACACAAACACACACCCAGACACAGACACACAAACACTCAGACTCACACACAAACACCCACACAGACACAGACACACACACACACACTCAGACACACACACAAACACACAGACACAGACACACTCACAAACACTCACACAGACACACTCACAAACACTCACACAAACACCCAGACTCTTACACACACACACAAACACACACTCAGACACAGACACACAAACACTCAGACTCACACACACAAACACAGATACAGACACACTCACAAATACTCACTCAGATTTGCACAGACACAGACAGACACACAGACACACTCACACAAATGCCTACACACATATACACGAAACACACCCCTTCAGTCCCTCTGGTGCTGCAGCTGCTGAGCTCCCCATTCTAGACAAAGCTGAGCATCTTGACTGCTCTCTTGTCCTCAGGTCTTGAGCTAGACCATGGGCCAGCTCAGTTGGAGACTTGCTCCCTAGGGATGGGCTCCCATCATTGGAAATGGAAGCATGAGTGGCTCTGCTCACCTGGTCCAGAAGCCAGGTCCTGCTCTGATAGCACTGCTGAGGCCCCAGAAGGAAAACTGGAGGCACCAGATTATGGCAGGTCCTTCTTGGTTAGAAGGCTTTGCATGCCAGGCCATGTATAGGGTCATCCCCAGACTGGCCACAAGGGGGGGGTGGATTTTTCAGTCTTGGCACCTTTCAAAAAATAATTGCTAGTTTTGAGGGGTTGCAATCTGTGAGGTGCACCTCCACTGATGAGCTGCAGAGACCTGGAAGATTCAAGGAGTGCTTCCTCTGCTCTCATCACTCCCAACGCCTCATGATGACTCTTTTGCCTTTTCTTAATTGTCATTCTCCAATCTTGGGTTAAGCTCATTGTGGTGTTTGGTGTTGGAGAACCTGGTTCAAGTCCAAGCTTTGTCTTCCACTAAGTCCCTTAACCTCTTTGGGTTTTACTTTTCCTTATAAATTGGAAGAGTTAAACTAGATGATTATTAGGCAACTAGGTGATGTAGTGGATAGAGTGTTAGACCTGGAGTCAGGAATACCTGAGTTCAAATTTGGCCTTAGAGAATGTATACGCTGTATGACCCTGAGCAAGTCACTTTACTCAGTTTCCCTCCATTTCCTCATCTATAAAATGAGAAGAAAATGACAAACCATCTAGTATCTTTGCCAAGAAAACCCCAAATGGGCTCATGAAGAGTCAGACATGGCTGAAACAACTGGATAAGATGACTAGACGATTAGAGGAGATTCCCTACAACTATACAGATGCCACTTCCCTGATGAACCAATCAATAAATTGATGTGCGTACAATAAGCATCCTGTGTGCCAGGAACTGGGTTAGGATCCAGGGTTACAAATACAAAGAATGAAAAGCTTCCACCTCTTGAGGAGCTGATTCTGTCAAAGACAGGAGGCAGGACTCTCTTAAGGAATCACGAATCTGTATTGGGCTCCACATCACACTGTTGCCATGTTTTAAGCTTGAAGTCCACTGAAACACTCAGACCTTTTCCAGAATTCTGTCAAGTCACGCTCCACCATGTTACACTGCCACTGATTTTTGAATCTATTTTACTGAGATATTTTTATCCATTTAGATGTCATCCCACCAGATGCTGCCCAATGGTTCAACCAGTCATGATTTCTGTGTGTGTGTGTGTGTGTGTGTGTGTGTGTGTGTGTGTGTGTGTGTACTCTGTTAGGCAGTGTGTTAGCATTCCTTCCTAGCTTTGTGTCATCTGCAGAGCTAAGCAGGGGGCCACTCCACACTTTAGTGACAAAAGCTAGGGGGCAATAGACAATCTCTTGGCTAGACATCTCATATTGGAAACTTCATGTATTGAGAACACTCTGAGGTCTGTGGGGAGAAGAGCCATCTCCCAACGACTGAATGGTCAGAATATATGAACAGACATTCTTCAGATGAAGAAACCAAAACCATGTGAGGGAACATGAAACAATGCTCGAATCACCTTTGTTGAGGGAAATGCAAACCAAGATGTGTGTTATCATCTCACCCCCATCAGATGGGCTAAAATGATAAAAGGGCAAAATGACAAATGTTGGAGGGAGTGTAGAAACATGGCGACACCGAGGCATTGTTGCTGGGACTGTGAACTGGTCCAGCCATTTTGGAGAGCGGTTTGGAAGTATGCCCAGAGAGTTCTAAAACTGGGTGTGCCCTTAGAGCCAGCATCTCTAGGGCTATTTCCTAAGAAGATCAGGGATAAAGGAAAAGAACCCACAGGTTCCAAATATTGACGGCTGCTCTCTCTGCAATGACAAAGAACCAGAAATGGAGGGACGTCAATGGCTAAACACATTGTGGCATATGATTAGGATGGAACGCTACTGTACCACAAGAAACGATGAGCAGACTAATGAAAGAACCCCAACAACCTTGGAAAGAACTGCATGAGATAATGGAGAGCAAAACATGTAGAACCAAGAGAACATTCTAAACAGCTACAGATGAGTATTTGAAGGATACCGCGGGAATGTTCACCTCCAGAAATGAACTGAAACATGGAAGCACCAAAGACATCGTCTCTGTATTTGCCAGCTGATGCTTTCTATGGTGTGGGGAGGGGGAAAGGGGTGGGGCAGAGATCTCTGAAAATAAATTCTATTAATAAAATAAAGAAAGAGAAGGTTCAAGGAAGGAAGGAAGAAAGAAACCCAAGGGGGCAGGTGATCCCTAAGGAGCCCATTTGGGCTGACGTTCAGGTCCTAAAGTGGTGTGGGCTGCCTTCGGTGGTCGAGAGCTCTGTCTCTGGGCATCTCCAAGCAGAGGCTGGATGCCCCTTTGTCAGAGAAATGGAAGAAAGGATGCTTATTTAGGTACCTGCTGTATGAGAGGCCATGAGCCCCATGCCGTGAAACTGATCTGTGTGGTGGAAGCCACTCTCATGGCGGCCAGAGCCCCAGGACGGAGGGAGAGTGGCAAACAGATGTGTATCAGCGGCATCCATCTTCCTTTATTAGTCTGCTCTCCAATGTCCTGGTTTGGTCGTGGCATGGCAGCCTGGGGCTCCCTAGCTGATTGGAGGCTGGGATGAAGGACGAAGCCCGGAGGGCTTCCCTGTCCAGTGTGCCCATGGCCCCTGGAGTGTGTGAGGTGGCCATGCCTAGCATCCCAGTGCCAAGCCCCCTATTCATGGGCCAAACAGCTCCGCGGAATGTCCTGGGGCAGCAGCAGATGAATCCTGTGATTCTCAGGGTTGGGAGGCCCTTTTTGGCTCCTCCAGCCAGTTCTTTGACTGGAACCATTTTCTCCCTAAATGAATTAACAATATTCAAAGGTAATCTGCTGTTATTGCCGGGAAGTGTATTCCTAATAAATCCCACTTGATCTGGGCAAATCAGTTCAGGCGGTGCATAATTGAGTCTGCTCGCAAGGACTTGAGCAAGAATTCCGCAATCAGCGTTAATTAAGGAGATGGGACAATAATTCCTGCATAATTTCGGAGCTTTTCCTGGCTTGTGAATCACGGTAATAAGGGCAGTGCTCAGGCTGGTGCTGGGCTGCTGTCATTAGAGGCTGATTTATAAGCACTTAGGAGGCTCTAATTTCCTTGAGCTTGGAGCAGGGTCTCCCGACCCCCAATCCCCTCATAGAGAGGGGGCTTCAGATACAAAGGGGGGAGGGCATCTAGGGATGCCATCTTTGTCACTCCTTTCATAATGGATTTGGAGAGAAATGTTTAATCCCATCCTCAATCCTTTGTGACCTTGGAAAGTGCCACTGGACTTCAGTTACTGCCTGTGTAAAATGAGGGGTGGCAGGAGATGATCTCTGTGGGCCCTCCCAGATCTAAATCTATGATCATAGGATTTAGTCCTGGAAAAGGCCTTCAGGATCATCCAGCCTAGCCCCCTGGTTTTACAGGAGAGACAGTGGCCCAGAGAAGTTGTGACTTGCCTAAAGTCCTACAGCCAGAATTTGAACTCAGGTCCTTTGACTATATTCGATATTCTTTACACTGGACCAAATGATCTTTTTAACTTCTTTCCCTCCTGTCCACTCATTTGTTGCTGCTGATGTTGTTGTTGTTCTTGATGACCCAGCAGAAATGGTCAGCTTCATGAAGGCCACAGACTGAGATGAAGTCAATGACATCTAAGGAAATGTCTGAGGGAGACATCAGCTGTTCAGTCCTGTTTTTGCAAACTTTGCAGCAGAAGCACCTGCCCTCGTAGACTCATTCTTCCATTCAGGAAGAATTTATTCTACGCCTACTATGGTGTGCCAGGCATCTGACTAGTCACTAGGGAGACAAAGGCATGAATGGGACAGCTCTGGAGGAATTTAGGGGGGAAGTACCACCTGTGTGCACACACAATACAGAAAAGGATACACAGTGACTGGGAGGGGAGCCCTGCCTTCAGTTAGTCAGTCTACAAGCATTCACGGAGTGTCATTTATGAATCCCCAGGCACTTTGGGTTCAAAGACAAATGATCCCACAAAGAGCTTCTATCCTATTGGGAGGAGTCAGTCCTTCTGTGAATAAATAGGTGCAAAATGCACACAAAGTAATTGGAAGGGGACACTTGACAACTGAGACCACTCCATCCCTGGGGAAATTGCTCAACACAGTGCCTGGCACACAGTAGGAGCTTAATAATGCTGGCTGATGAGCTTCAGATCCTCAGCTGTCTATTGGATAGGTCCATCTGTATGTTCCACGGGTGCCTCAGGCTCAACATGCTGAAAGTGGCACTCATTATCTCCCCCCTTCTCCCTCTTCAAGCTTTTCTGGTTCTCCTGAGCATCTCCTCCTCCTCCTCCTCCTCCTCCTCCTCCTCCTCCTCCTCCTCCTCCTCCTCCTCCTCCCAATCTCAGTCAGCCCAGACACTGCTAAAGTTCGGAAAAGCTGAGTTCAAAGACTGACTCTCCATCACTTATTGGCTTATGGCATTGGGCAAGCCACTTAACTTCTCTTGGCCTCAGTTTACTCATTTGTAAGAAGGAAAAACTAATCAATTTACCTAATGGCATTGTAGGGCTCCTATGAGAGTTGCAAACCTTAACGGGTTCTACAAATGTTGACATCACTTATTGCCTTGTCCATTCTACCTCCATACCTTGGGTATCTCTTATCTGCCCATTTCTCCTCACTCACATGGTTATCACCCTAGTTTAGACTCTCATCACCTATAATCTACTATTTCAGTAACCTCCTAACAGGTCTCCTTGCTTCTAGTCTCTCTCTCCCCTCCACAAAACCCTTCACTGGCTGCTAATATAATCTTTCTAATGATCACATCAGTCAAGGTCACTCTCCAGCTCAAAGACCTCAAATGGTTGTCACTGCCTGTCATTTTCTCTTTCCCTAATTCTACACCTGGAATCCCCCCTCCCTCTCTCCCTTCCTCCCCCTCCTCCCCCCTCTCGCCCAGTCTCAAAGGAAGAAGCAATCTCTGCATTTGCCAAGGCCAGCCTCTCTGCTTCCTTTGCTTCCTACTTTCTAGCATCCTCGGGAGTCTGACCCCCAATAATCCACGTCTTCTTCGGACTTCAGTATCTCTTCATCCACCGGTTCCTCCTCTTTTGCTTATACATAGCCAGGCATTCCTTGGAAATATTGCAGATTCCTCAATAAATATCACAGTAAAGCAAGTCATGTTTTGGGGAGTTTCCTGATGCATATAAAAGTCATACTTGCATGCCACTGCCATCTACTAAGTGTGTGTGCTAGTATTATGTCGAAAAACCAATTCATATATGCCTTATTTAAAACTGGTTTGTTGCTAAAGAGTGTTCAGCATTGTCTGAGCCTTTAGCTATGGCCTTACTCCTCTGTGGTCCTCAGTCAGTGTCTCTACTCTCTCATATCCTGCTCACTTTATGATACTTTGCCACTGGGAATGTTCAGGGTTCCCAGAAGTCTCCTAATGGCTAAGTCCCAGGGCCCACATTCAGTCCTCATCCCAGATGACCTCTTTGTGGGTTTGAATGCCATGGACCACTCAAGTGGCTTTGAATTCTGGCTCTCCTATCTCTTCTGGCCATCCTTGTAGCCCTTGACTTTGGAGTTATTGCAGTTTCTCTTGTTTCTTCTCCTAGCTGTCCAATGGGTCTTTCTCAGTGACCTCTCTGAAATCATCAGCCCCCTCCCACCCTGGATCTGCGACTGTCTCTCCAGGCTCTTTCCCAGGCTTCTTCCTCTTTTCCCGCCAAGTAAATAATTACTGTGTCCCTGAGTCTGCCACCTCTCTATCTGGTAATGGGTGGCCAATTTCATCGTCTCTGGAGCTGTGATTGGTAGCAGTGTGGATCCTTTCAGCAGGAAGCCAGTCCTAATCCCCCAGACTGATGGATCTTCCCTCCAACATTCCCCCATTCAGTCTCATCCTAGACTAGCTTGCGAAGTCATTGAAGGCGTGACCTCTGCTCCTCAGTCTTCTCCCTCCAACAGGACTTTGTTCTGGCCCTTTCACAAGGAGTGTGTGAATGGATGAAGGAACTCAAGAGTGAATGGTCCTGGCCAGTAGTGCGGGTAAACAGCGTCACCCAAGTGTTGGCCCCACAGAGCCTACGATCTATTTTAGGATAGGCTAAGAGTCTACTGTTACTGCTTCATGGCACTAAACCATGGTCTTATTGATTTGAGTGAGCAAGCAGTTCTTAAGCACTAGCAAGGTCCAGTGGAAAATCAGAAGGTTCTGAGATCAGAAGGCCTGGGCTCATGTCTCACTCCAGATGTTTGCTCCCTGTGTGGCCAGGAGCAGGTCACTTGTGCCCTCTGAGTCCTCTTTTGTGTGGTGGGGGTGGGGAGCATGCTCGATGGTCTCTGAGCTTCCTTCTAGATCTACACTGATGAGCTGGTCACCTACTCTATTGCAAGCACTGTGCCTGATGTTGGGGAATAATAACAAAGGAAGCCCCTGGCTAATGAGAGAGACACGATTTGGTGAATAAATACAGAAGGGAAAAGTCCAGTAAGTGGAGGAAGCAGAAAGACCTTGTCTGGGTGTTGGCACCTGAAAATACTTGGGAGTATTTTCAAAACCCCAAACAAAACTCCCCGAATTCTCTCACCCTTCCATGCCAGTTCATCCCTCCCCATCATCCAGCAGGGGTTTCAATTACCCGAACAAAAAATCAGCAAGCATTTCCAAAATGCTTACCATGTACTAGGCACTGGGGCTAACAATATTGGGTACTTGCCCTCAAGGAGCTTACACACATTGCCACTGGTCTTTAAAACAAAATAAAACCCTTACCTTCCATCTTAGAATCAATACTGTGTATTGGTTCCTAGGCAGAACAGTAAGCACTGGGGTGACTTGCCCAGGGTCACACAACTAGGAAGTGTCTGAGGCCAAATCTGAATCCAGGACCTCCCATCTTCAGGTCTGGTTCTCTATGCACTAAGTCACCTAGCTGCCCCTACCCTCATTTTTCAGATTAGGAGAGAGGAGGCTCTGAGCAGTCACCCAGCTCAGTGAGTGCTTTCTCCCCATCTCCCTGTTGCCTCTTAGGTGGGGTCATATGTAAACAGCGATGAGATTTTAGGATAATCTACTCCAATCTCCCTTATTTTACAGGCAAGAAAGCTAAGGTCACATGAAGTCATAGATGCCAGGATTTCAAGCCAGTAATTATTTAGTTCAGCCCCTCACTTGATGGATAGACAGAAAGCCAGCCAGCCAGCCAGCCAGATGAGTTCCTAAGCATTTACTGTTTGCCAGACACGGTGCTAAGTGTGCGGGATACAACTGAAAACAAGACAGTGGCAGCATCAGCCCTCAAGGAGCTCACATTCTGCCCAGGGGGTGGGCAGCAGGGGGTGATGGGGAGAGGACCGGAAGTAGAGTGAGTCCCTGGCTTCAGGAGAATGAGGTAAAAGCTGATCACAGCCTGCTGCCTCAGGGGCAGAACCCAAGGTTTGGTTGGCTAAAGAGGTCAGAGAAGCATAGACTTTGAGGTGGAATGGACCAAAGAAGCCAGCTAGTTGGAGCTCCTCCTCTTTCAGGTGAGGAAACTGAGGGTCTGGGAAGTTGAGGGCCTTGCCCAAGGCCAGCAGCAGTGCTGGGATTCCAAGCCAAGTCTTCTGGCTCCAGAGTCAGGTGCCAGCCAGCCCATTGTCCCCTTTGACCTGTGCTTTGAAATGAGGAGCCAAGTGGACGTGTTATAAGCTTCTCTTCTCTTCTCTTCTCTTCTCTTGCTTTCCTGGGGCAGAGGGCATTTTAAATAAAAAGCTCCCTGTGCCATTTCTTTCACTCACTTCTAGATGCTCAGGTCCCAATGGCTCCAAACATAACTTCATGCACCGCGTGTCCTATTTCAATCAGGAATTCAAGTGCCATTTTGACTTTCTTACAACAGATCAGTCATGAAATCATGGAATGCTGACACCCTTAATAATGGCAATTAGTAATCAGTTGTCTCATACGTCCTCTGATTACGATCGAATGTGATGGGAGGGAAGGTAATGGCCCAACCCACTCCCCCTTCCTTTCATCAGGTATTTTCTTTTGGTGCTTATCATTCCAAAAAGAAGAGAAAAGGACAATGGGCTAGCCTCCACCTGGGAATAGAGACTTGGGGGAACCAAAAGGTAGAAATAAGCATTTTGCCAGGTGGAAGCAATACTAATAACAGATCTTCCTATTCCTATGATGTTTCAATTTACAAAGCACTTGCCTCACAATAAACCTTCAAGGTAGGTAGTACAGGTATTATTATCTTCATTTTAAAGTCAAGGGAACTGAGGGGAAATGATTGTCCAGGTCCAAATAGCTAGTAAGTGAGTGAGCATCCACAAATTCCTCTAGAATTCCTTTCTTTTTCCTTCTTCTCTCCTTCCTTCTCCAAAAACAACAACAGTAACAACCTTACCTTCTGTAATAGTAACAGTTTAAGACAGAAGAGTGGCAAGAGCTAAGTAATTTTGTTTTTTAAGTGACTCACCGAGGTTCCCAGTGTATTCAGTGTATTCACTATTCTTTTCAAATCATTTGATAGTGCTTAGTGATAGGACTAGATTTGGGAAACAAGAAAGGAGAAGAAAAAGATGATCCTAAGAATCTGATTCTGAATTCTGGGAGAATGGCAGATGGAAGAATTGGTGGAAATTGAGAAGGTGCAGAGGAAACACTCATCTTGGTACAATGATGGCAAGTTAAGTTTTGGATATATTGAGTTTCTTGGGACAATGAAGTCTAGGATATAAATTTCTGGTACAAAGTAGAGGATGTGAGTCTGGAGCTTGGCAGAGAAGATTAAACTAGAAACGTGGGTTTGAAATTCAATTACAAAACCACCTCACACCTAGCAGATTGGCTAACATGACAGCAAAGGAAAGTAATAAATGCTGGAGAGGATGTGGCAAAATTGGGATACTAATGCAAGGTTGGTGGAGTTGTGAATTGATCCATTCATTCTGGAGGGCAATTTGGAACTATGCCCAAAGGGTGATAAAAGACTGTCTGCCCTTTGATCCAGCCATACCAATGCTGGGTTTATATCCGAAAGAGACAATAAGGAAAAAGACCTGTATAAGAATATTCATAGCTGTGCTTTTTGTGGTGGCAAAAAATTGGAAAATGAGGGGATGCCCTTCAATTGGGAAATGGTTGGACACATTGTGGTATCTGAGGGTGATGGAATACTATTGTGCTCAAAGGAATAATGAACTGGAGGGATTCTATGTGAACTGGGACGACCTCCAGGAATTGATGCAGAGTGAGAGGAGCAGAACCAGGAGGACATTGTACACAGAAACTGATACACTGTGGCACAATCAAATATAATGGACTTCTCTACTAGCAGCAAAGCAATGATCCAGAACAATTTGGAGGAACTTGTGAGAAAGAATGTATCCACATCCAGAGAAAGAACTGTGCGAGCAGAAACACAGAAGAAAAACAACAGCTTGATCACGAGTTTGATGGGGACATGACTGGGGAATGTAAACTCTAAGCTATCACCCTGGTGCAAATATCAATAATATGGAAAAAAGGTCTTGATCAATGATACATGTAAAATCAACTTGAGTTGCTCATTGGCTACAGGAGGGGGGCAGGGAAAGAACATGAATCATGTAACCATGGAAAAATATTCTAAATTAATTTAAAAATTAAATTACAAAGACAAAGCAGTTGAAATCATATGAATAAAATCTTTGAGGAAAGAATACAGGATAGAGACTTCAGGATATCATGAAAGTCTTTGACTAGTGATCTATATCATTCTTTTTGGAAAATTTCTGCCCACTATTTCTAGCTAATGATTCCTAGTTAGTTCTCATTGATTTGATTTGTTTGACTTATGAATCCCATAATTATAAGGAAGGGTACTCTTCACAGTACCCAGAAATGCATAATGTTGTATCCCCTCCTGTACAAGGAGTTTTATCCATATCTGGTCACTGTCATCTAAGAGTTCATGGTCTAAGACTGTGGAAACAGAGATGTTGATACTTAGATACAGGAGATACAAACAATGAAATAGCCATTAGAACAATAAACATTATAACTATGAGCCTGTTTTCTAACATCTGGACTTAACATGAAACATATTTTATGTTGCCAGGGGTCAAGAGGAAGAGTTCAAATCACTTCTGTCTTGTTAATGGCCTCCACTAAAAGTAACTTCTAGGAAATCTCAGAATATAATTTAAGTTTTATAGACATTTGTAGCTCATATTGAGGTCTCTGAAGATGTATATAAAAGGATCTCCAGAACCTGCCTTTACAAGCATTCAAAGCAACAATGAATATTACAGATATAGGACAGTCTTTATTCCACTTCATAGAAAATTCAGTAAACATGTAAAGATCTCAGAGTGGTCCATAAGCAATTATTATAATTCTTCTCTATCAATGAGTCTCAGCTATCCATAGGGTCCTCCAGTTCTCTAGCCTTATAGCACCACTCTGTGGTTTAGATTCTCCTTTGATGAGAAATGACCTTGGACCTGCTAGTAGGACAATCCCCTGACTTTCCAGTGAATTCCTATTTTTACCTCATTGACGTACACATTCATTCTTATGGTCCTGTCTTGAGAAGCTAGACTTCCCCTGAAAGGGAAATGATCTTATTCCAGGTAGCAATCAGTCCCAGCTCTTGACCAATCATCTTGGAACCTCAATGAATCTTCTTTCAATTTGTTTTCCTTTCTCTTTCTTGAGTCTTTTCACCACTCAGCTCCTTTCCTTCCTGTTTCTGATCATTTACTTGTAATCTAAACAAATGGGCAACTAGTGGTGCAGTGGATAGAGTTTTGGACCTAGAATCAAGAAGGTGGAAGTTCAAATTTGGACTCAAACATTTTCTCACTTTGTTTTCCTGAGTAAGTCATTCAAGCATTTGCTGTCTCACTTCCATTATTTGTAAAGTGAGGGGATTGGATTTAAGGGCCTCTAAAGTCCCTTCCAGGTCTAAATTTATAATCCTATGACCTTAAGTCATGTAAATTCTCTGAGCCTCAGTTTCATCCTTTGTAAAAAGAAGAGCTTCAAGTTGATAATAAAGTCATTTTCACATGTAGATGGTCAAAACTAATCCATATCTAGATGGCCTCTACGTCTCCTTTCATATCTAAATCTATGATCCTTCAAGATATGTCTGTGTTTAAAAATCTTTTTTCCTACTCTGTACAGTTCAGAGACAAACACTAAACATATGAATAATACTCATTTTCTATATACAGTCATATGCACAACTCATTGAGCTGGTGCATTGGTGCCTTTCACTTGAGCAGATGCTGCAAACAGAAAATGAGCTTGGCCCAGAATTTCACAGAAGAAAGGAAGCTGCTGGATTGCCTTTGGGAAATGGGGCAGTGCTTTTAATGCCCCCTCCAACCTTTTCTCTGAGACAAAGGTCCTAACACCCATAGGCTTCCTGTAATGTTGCATGGCTGAATAATGGAACGATACAGGATCCGGAGGACTAAAACAGAGATTTACCCCAAAGATAATGGAAATATGCATGGTGGGCATAAGCAGGCAATGACATAGCTCAAACAGGGAGTCACACAGGCAAAATGTCATCAAAGAATTGGATGACCAGAAAGAAGATAAGCTGGTCATGAGAGTGAAGGATAAGCAATGGATAGACCCATGCTCTATTACTATCTTCGATAGGAAGGTGGGCCCTTTGTGATGAATTTTTGGGAGGACATGCCCAAGAATCGCATGAGGAGAATACTGGTCTGCCTTCATGCTGGAGCCTCCCAAATCAATGAGATGGCATCTAGTGTGTTGGAGCAGAATTATGAGTGTCATCCCTCATCCCAAAATGTTTTGTTTTATATATACTAATCTTAAGTTGTGCCTTTTCTTCCAATACAATGTAAGTTTCTTGAGGGCTGGGACTCTTGTTTTTGTCTTTGCACAATATTTGGTACTGTGGAGACCTTTAATAAGCTCTTATTGATCAATTGATTGAGTAATCAACCAACACAGAAAGACTGATTGATGAAGATCAGACAGATTATAGGCAGCCTTCTTGGCTCCCCCATCAGGCCTTCAAGAGAAGGATCACAGAACTTCTTGGTGATGCCTCTCCCTGCCTTGGATCACACCAATATGACTCAGGAGAGACACTTCACTTCCAGACCAAGACCTTCAAGGATTTTGCTGGCATGGGTGCTCCCTCCGGTGAAACATTACAAACCCTCTGTGCCTTACTTACTACACAGGCCTTGTGAGATTATGTGATCAAAATGTTCCTCATCTCCTGACCACTGCAGGTCAATGGGAGTGAGTCCATATCCCGAGATGCATCGAGGAACTGGAAGAGACATCAGAGGCCATCGAGGCTAACCCTCTTATTTTACAGAGGAGGATACCAAAGCCCAGAGGGGTGAAATGACTTTTCCAGGGCCATACAGATAATGACAATGATGGATTGGAACCCAGGGCCATTGATTACAAATCTAGCACCTTTTACTATATACTTTTGTCCTTGCCGTGTTTTTCCTTCTGCCACTAACTTTCTGCAAACCAAGTCTATGACTCGAAATGTACCTTTTTCATTACTAGAGCTGTTCCTTTGTCCAAGAACTTGAGAAGGCATCCATAATAGCGAACAACCCAAAGAATGTTTCAAGGGCAGCACCAGGATTTTATTCCAGTGATTCTCTGGACACTGCACAGAAAGGACAAAGCCTCATCTAGCTCACATGCTCATGACTCTAGGAATCCAGCAAGGTGTTTGGGAGAGGGAGCCAACGAAGGTGCTGCCCAGCTTAGAGGCGTATTTAGGCCACTCTGACTTACTGCTAAAAGACAACCAGGCATTCAAGTCACAAACATTCTCCTTCCCTTGATCTCCTGCCCTTCTCCTTTCTCTCCTGGGTCCTGTCACCCATTGGGAGCCAGCCACCGACATGCTTGGCATTTCATGCTTTCAAATAGAGCTCATTCATTCCAGTTACCTACTAGAACCAAGGGGTGCAGAGGCGCATCGGGCTCTTTCATCCAGTCATCATTGGCTAGTTCAATAATAGCATTCACATGCTTCACTTCAGTACAGATCAAATCCAGCACTGCCTTCTCATCCCCGGCTTCCAGGGAGGACTTTAATCTCCTCACCAGACCGGAGTTGAGCGGGTAGTCAGGAAGACAGTCCGAGCTGGACATTTTTAGCAAGTTCGACTGCGGCAGAATATGCTTCTCAATTGAGTCCAAAGTGAGCAGCTGTCACTGGGAGAGTGTGGTGGGGGGAGGAAAGGGGCTATAAATAGCATCAGCTCAGCTCCAATTACTGATTACCATAAGTGGGGATTGAGGCGCTAGTCCAGTCCTCCCCTCCCAAAGGGTTTGTTTGGTTTTGATCAGGTCCAATGAGGATGACCCCAGTGTGGGTGCTTGTGGGAAGAGAGCCAGAGGGCAAGAAGGGATTGGGGAAACGCTGCTGACTGCTGCTGAAGACTTGGTTACCTCGAAGCCCAGATGAGAGTCTGTTTGGAAGCGTTAGAAATCTTTGGGGCAGGAGGATCCCTCTGCCCAGCTCTCTACGTGGCCAGCTTCTGAGGGCAAACGCAGCCACCATCCCCTTTATTCAGCCACTCTCTGAAAACACGGGGCTTTAGGTTTCGAAGGCAATCTCTCTGCCAGCCAACAATAATTCAAGTTTGTTCGACCAATACATAAAGCAGGAGCTACAGTGTGCCGTGTCGTAGAGTTGGGAGAGCCTGGGTACAAGGCTGACACATACTGCCCCTGACACATGTGTGGTCCCGGGCAAATCGCTGAACCTCTTCGTGAGCTCAAGGCAGTCTCTAAGACTAACTTATAGATGAGTTGTTCAATCTGCCTGGATGGAGAGAATTTCCATACTATGAGCTTACCCCAGGACTGGACTGTTGAAAAGAAATGGTAGAATATTTCATTAAACATGAAGGGTAAAATCTGGCCTCAGACACTTCCCAGCTGTGTGACCCTGGGCAAGTCACTTGACCCCCATGGCCTAGCCCTGACCACTCTTCTGCCTTGGAGCCAATACACAGTATTGACTCCAAGATGGAAGGTGAGGGTTTAAAAAAATGAAGGGTAAAATCTGGCTGCAGACACTTCCCAGCTGTGTGACCCTGGGCAAGTCACTTGACCCCCATTGCCTAGCCCTGACCACTCTTCTGCCTTGGAGCCAATACACAGTATTGACTCCAAGATGGAAGGTGAGGGTTTAAAAAAATGAAGGGTAAAATCTGGCTGCAGACACTTCCCAGCTGTGTGACCCTGGGCAAGTCACTTGACCCCCATGGCCTAGCCCTGACCACTCTTCTGCCTTGGAGCCAATACACATCTTTGATTCTAAGATGGAAGGTGAGGGTTTTTTTAAAAAGTGAAGGGTAAAATCTGGCTGCAGACACTTCCTAGCTGTGTGAGCCTGGGCAAGTCACTTGACCCCCATAGCCTAGCCCTTACTGCTCTCCGCCTTGGATCCAATGCACATCTTTGATTCTAAGATGGAAGGTGAGGGTTTTTTTAAAAAGTGAAGGGTGATTCTTCCTATTTACACATAGTTTTGGAAAAGGGGAGGGCCAAGGAATAGAGTTTAAGCCATATTCTCTGCCTGTGTTCCTGGGTCTTACAGCTCTGTTTGAGAATGTGCCTGGTAAAGATCCAGGGAATTCCCAGCCACTGTTAGATCATGACTCTCTGGAGACAACCCACAACTCAAAATAGCCAGTCACTGGGCTTTTAAAAACATGTGAATATTAATGAGCTGGGCCAAGCTGGCTGCCTTGGAGATGGGATGTCCAAGTGCCTCCTGGGTCTTAAGTGCCGAGGATACAAAGCTCCACTGAGCAGATGACTTTGGTGGCATGTTTTACTGTCCCCGAGTGTTCGCTTTAAATGAGCTCATTTGATTCCGATAACTGTCTGGCCAGCCAAGCAAAGTGGGGCAGTCCATTTTACAGATCAGGAGCCTTATAAAGCCCCCGAGAGGTCTAAGGTCATACAGCCAGGAAGCGACGGAGCCCAGACTCGATGCTCGTCTCTGGTGTACTTTTCATCACTACCCAAGATAAGAGGGTGGCGACGTCCCTTTCCTCCCAGGTCTATGAGGTAGGCACAACTCTTTATACAGGTTCCACTCAGGATGGTGAGGAGCTGTCCAAGGGAAGAAGACATCATCAGTAGCCAGGCTGGTCCCACTCTTTCCTGACACTTTCTCTAAACGGTTTCTTCCTTTCTCTCCCTCCCACAGCCTTGTAGGCTCTGTCCTCCCATCTGTTTAGAAATGCAGCCCTTCATCGTATCTGAGCACTAAGGATCTCATGAATAACACAGATCTCTAGGCCTCGGTGTGGACAACTTCCTTTCCTTTTGGTTCAGCTAAGTCTTATTTGGGAATTTCCGGAAGGATCTGTTGAAACCAGGGGCAAAAGAAAACACATTTGTGTGAAGTTCAGGGCTCCTCCGTGGGTGCTGTGTGCAAAGCAAAGGACATGCATGGCCCTGCTCTCAGGGAACTTACAGCATGGGAGTGTGACGGTGAAAGATTCCGAGAGACTGGCTTCCCGGCAAGAAAATCGATCAGGCTACCAATAGCCAAAAAAGGAACTGAGCTTTGCTTTCTCTGTAATCAGAGATCAAGAAGGTCTGCCTCGTAGATCATTAAATACAAGTCGGGAAGCTCATTAGTCAGCCCTCCCCTTGACATCCCAAGACATTTCTAATCGGTGAATAGCCAGTGAAGAAGTGGCCCATCATTCGGTCAGGCCTTCCTTGATGGATGGGGGGAATCACATGGCTGGTCCTCAGCGCCCAAATGTGGGAGGAGACATCAAATTCTGCTGGCTTAGGAGTGACTTTGTTCAACGCTTTTCAATGCAAGATTCAAGGACTCTGTTCTGCTGCTCTCATACTCACCAGCTTAAACTGGGTCCTATTTCCCAGACAAAATGCAACCCATCATCTCAATTTCTATCACCCTACAGTGAAAGATATTCTAGGGTGGAGCAATACCGGAATTTCCTAGGAACAAAGGACTTAGCAGCAGCCTCAGGAATAAATCTGTGCCTCAATTCAAAATCCAGAAATACGAATTATTCACTATATTAGAAAGAAATCTTTTCTGCAGGGGTTGATGGAGACTTTTTGGAGAGGATTTATCTAGTTCTTTTCATAAGATACTAAATGGAGAGTGGAAAGAGGCCTCAGAGGCCACACATCTAATCCAACTGCTTCATTTTACTCATGAAGAAACTGAGGGATCCTGAGTTGTTTGAGGGCACACAGAGAGATCTATGGCAGAATGGCTATTCAAACTCAGATTCTCTGTTTTCAAATTCATCAGTATTTTCATACTGATCATACTGACTCTGGTCTTTCTCTTGCCTGGCACTGTGCCAAGACAAGATGAAGGACACGGCATTCCTGTCATTCTGTCTGTTACAGGAATTGTGTCCTAGATGCTTTTATGGAGCTTTATTTCATAGGCCAATTTACTCATCATTTTTGAGCCTCAATTTCTTCTGTAAAATGAAATTTGCAGATAGTAGATTTGGTAGCAATGTATCTGCATTCAAATTCTCTCCTGCTACTGACTTCCTGTACCATTTTGGGCAAGTGACTCTACCTTCCTGGCCTCAGTTTCCTTTTCTGTAAAATGAGGGAGATGTACTAGATGGCCTCTCTGGTGCTTTCTAGGTTTAAAGTTATGCTCCAATTACTGTATTAAGATAATACAAGAATCTTGGTAAATGCAACCACCCTGAGACAGCTGCTCAACGATCCCCCATAAATATCAAACAAGGGGGAAAATGGAAGTTTAGACACTGGCCACTTCTTTGGAGGCTAGTCCAGTACCAGGTGTTCATTCAGGAAGACCTCCGTAGGCATGGACAGCTTCTTTGATTCTTGCTCGATGTGGATGCCACTATCTGTTATAGCAGGTCTCAGGACTTTCTGGGGCTTCCTACCTGAGATTCATGGTTATTCTATACAGGAAAAACAAAATGGATGCAAAATGCCCATCGTCTAGATTCCAGTACACAATTCAGTGGCCACATGTTTGAGTTCATCATCTCAGCTCATCAGTTTGGTCATCTGTTTGTATCCCTGGGACAGTTCCTTTGGCCACTTTTTGGCATTGCTGGCAATAAAATCAAAGGACCATAGATTCCGAACTAGAAGGGAGTGTGGAGTTTCATTTTACAGAGAAAGAACCCGAGAGAAGGTAAGTGACTTGGCTAAGGTCACTCACGATGTGAGGGACAGAATTAAGATTTGAATACAGGTACTCTGACTGCAAATGTAAGATTCTTTCCAGTATAGTGTGCAGATTATAAATAAGGAGAAAATGAAAAATAAATGACTAAAATCAGATTGAAGGAATATCTGTAGAGCTGAGGTCTAGCCCTCCATTCCATACCCAAGAATTGACTCCACGATTTTGAACCCCTGAATCACAGTGCCTTCATCTGCCGACAAACCCTTTAGAATATCCCCTGCCTACCTCTTAGGCAAGCAGCGGGAGGAAGATGGTCGTGTCCATGCTATAGTTGGGCAGATTGAGCTCCCAAGGCTATGTCCGGTTCGATGCTTTGACCTAGAGGGTTAACGTTGGATTTCCCCTCATCAATGTGCTACTTTATGGATAAGTTAGCTCAGTGTCTGTCTCAAGCATGTGAAGACTTCTCTAGTGGAACAGGTGGATGTGAACAATTTGTTCTGATGGTTCATGAAAGTGGTGGAAGCAGGTACTGTGGAATGCTTAGAGGATGGTTAGTCATTGAAGATGCCAAAGTCATCCACTGTCTCCAGGTCACAAGTCATCTTGACTTTGTCTTGCTATTGGACTTCATTGACTCCAGAAGAGAGAATGAGGCCAGTGACTTCATGAAACTCTGCCTCACTTAAATCCAACTTATGCATGAGTCAAAAGACATCACCAGAGGGCAGCTGGGTAGCTCAGTGGATTGAGAGCCAGGCCTAGAGACGGGAGGTCCTAGGTTCAAATCTGGCCTCAGACACTTCCCAGCTGTGTGACCCTGGGCAAGTCACTTGACCCCCATTGCCTACCCTTACCACTCTTCTGCCTTGGAGCCAATACACAGTATTGACTCCAAGACGGAAGGTGAGGGTTTAAAAAAAAAAGATATCACCAATGACATTTTATGACTCCATAGCTCATTCTTTTGCTCCTAGCTCAAAGTCCTGGGGTGATGAACAAGTGATGAAGAAGTAGGTGTGGATACAGTGGGAGCCGTGGTGATACCTTGCACCCAGGGAGGTGCTCTAAGGCAGAGAGTTGCTTTCTAACTGGACCAAAGCAGCAGTGGCATTCAGCAGCTCCCTCTGTGTCTTTTGTAAGGACCCTACTGCTCACCTCCTAGAGTGAGGAAGGGGCTAGAAAAGATGCCCTACATATTGTCTGCTTCACCTACCCTCGCCCCGGCTAGCTTGCCAAGGGAGGTGAGGATTCTACCCTGGGACAGAAATACAAAAAGAATGTACAAAAGCTCTTATGAAGACAATCCCATTTACCATGGTCACATGGGATGTCTGTATGGTTCAGTAGCTCAAAATAAACGCGAGATGTGCACGTCTAGAGATAGCTCCATCCCAAATATCCACACGAGATGCCTGACCTGTGGTAGAGCCTTCCAAGCTTGTACTATCTGCTCAGCCACAGCTGGGCTCACTGGACATGGACCCCAACACCGTGATGCCATTTGGTCCTCTTCCAGTATGAAGGACAACGACCAAGATCAAACAAGACAGTGCATGTAGAGTAGCAGGGTTTAGCAAACCGTAAAACATATACGTGTGAGCTATTACGGCCCCATCGATATACTCCAGTGATTAGTGCTCCACCATAAGTTAACCAATGAACATGAATTAAGCTTTAGAAATGCAAGTGCTGAGGAGACAGGAGGAACAGAAATTAGAGAATATTTCTTCCCTCCTTCCGCCATCGACACTCAGGGGCGTTGTATGCCCTCCGTTCTGTAGTCTTGGGAAGAGTGTGTTCAAACTTGTGGTTTTAAGATGTCATTCTCTCCATCGAGTTCATTTCCAAATGTGGCAGAGCAGCTCAGTCATTCTCTTTTCCTCTTGGCTGCTTTGGATCGACTTCTATGCTGGGTGGTTGCGCAGGCTACTTGAGCTCATGCTCCTTACTGGGGTTGACTGTCCACAAAATCTGGCATTCTAATTTCCAGCTGCCTGGCAGCTGACTCTCCTGATCTTGTGAACTTCACAAGGTTGTACCCAAGAGTAGCAAAGAACCGGTATGACAGAGACCGAAGCAACAGCAGGGCTATGAAGAGATGGGAGACTAAGGCTAGAGGACTCTCTCCCCACCTGGAGGCTTACACTACCCCTCACTCAGTGCAGCCAGGAAGGGCAAGGAAGGGCTGGATCTCCTAGTTAGTGCCTTCTGGGATCATTCTCAGTTGCACTTCAACTCTCAGTCGAAAGGTTCCTCTTTTCAACATGTAAAACAGCCTGGAACAATACTTGCCCATGCTGTGAATTGGGGTGTGAAGTCCTTCCATTAAATGCCATCATGCTTTTCTGGGAGCAGGATCCCCCAGCCTATGTGGGGATCCATCAGCTGAGCATGCTGTATCTGCTCACAAAGGGTGGGTTTACCAAGTGTCCCATTAGAGGAATATGAAACAAGGTTGGAACGGTGAGTGGGAGATACACTGTAGTGCTGTAGTTGTCTGGAGTCAAGAAGGAACTCTGGGAATATTAGAGTAGTGGAGTGAGTGACGTGGTACGATTGTGTTCTAGGGATGCCAACTTTGATAGCTGTGTGGAGGAGGGACTGCAAAGAGAGTTGGGAAGAAGGGAGACTTTCTTCCTACTGAAGGTGGCATATTTGTTATCCTAGTAATTAGTGCCATGCCTGGTCTTGGAGACAGCTAGGTGGTGCAATGGATTGAATACAGGGCCTAGAGTCAAGAAGATTCCTCTTCCTGAGTTCAAATCCAGCCTTAGACACTTACTAGCTGTGTGACCCTGGACAAGTCACTTAACCCTTTTGGCCTCAGTTTCCCCACATGTAAAATGAACCAGAGAAGGACATGGCAAACCACTCTAGTATTTCTGCCCAGAAAACCTCAAATGGAGTTCTGAAGGACTGGACACAGCAGAAATGACGGAACGACAACAGTTGTTACCTAGTCTAAGAAGCACTTCAAAATACTAGTTGACTACGCAAGCGGAAAGAGGAGGAGAGACATCATGGAGACTGAATTGGCAACATTTGACAATTTATTGGCTATATGGAGGGAGGGGGACCGCGGAGCAGCAAACGAGTCCCAAGATGTGAACCTGGACAGCGGGAAGGGCGGCGTGTCCTTGACTGGCACAGGGAAGCGAGGAGGACGGCTGGTTTGGGGGGGAGTAAAAGCTCCCAATTTGGACACGTAGTCAAGGACTTGGCCAAAGGGCCCAAACGGCAAAAGGTAATTTAAGGAATAAATGGGAATTAGTAGAGACTGCTCCGCCACGCCAAATCAGAAGGGAGGTAGAGATGGAGCCCTTGTTAAGCAGATAATAAAGATGACAAAAGCCTCCAAAGCCAGAGCTCCCAGATCTTAATTACTGAGCTCTCTGTTTGGTATTAATCAGTGGCACATACGCTGGGCTAATCACGCCAGCTAATTTTGTTATAATGTAATTCTTTGTCAACCACGCTATGTATAAATTAGGAATTGAAATGTAACTAACACAAATTATATTTAAGGCAACACCAGGATCTTTATTTGGGCATTGAGCCTTTCCATCCTTGCCTTTTCCTCCCCTTTCTCGCTGCTCTGGGACCAACATCTCTCCTCCATTCTCTTGGTGGTCCATGTGAAGGGGCCGAGTTATGTGCCAGGGTTCTTTGAAGGACTCCTAGTATTGCAAGACACCTCAAGGTCACATAACCTGACTTTAAAGAAGTAATCTCACTGTAAAGAAGAAATCAAAACTGTTAAAGGTTAAGTGACTTACCCAAGGTCACACAGAAAATATCTAGCTGATCTGGGATTTGAACTCAGGTCCTCAGACTGCAAACTCAATGTTTTTTCCCACTGGAAACTTGTTTTCCTTAAACTCAGAAACAACAACAAACTGCAGCAGTTCAATATTATCTGTAGTATCAAATGTAAAATCTGTTTGACTTTTACAACTTGTCCCCAGCTGGCCTTTCTGGCTTCGTTACGTTGTCCACTTTCCTACACTCTGTGTTCCACAAAGTGGCTTTTTCTCTGCTTCCATTTCCCATCTCTGTGACTCTGCCCTGGCCATCCCTCATGCCTGGGATGCTCTCCCTCTTCCATCTGTGCTCATAGAATCTCTCGTGAGACAAAGCGCAGATATCACCTTCTATGGAGTCCTTTAATGCTCTTAACTTCTGACGCTTTCCTCCTTCCCTCCCTAAATGCCTCATATTCATTTTGGATCTATTCTGTATGTGCTGACAACTTGTATGTATTGCCTTCTCTTGTAGAATATACGCTCCTTGGGGGCTGCTAGGTGGCTCAGTGGATTGAGAGTCAGGCCTAGAGTTGGGAGGTCCTGGGTTCAAATCTGGCCTCAGATACTTCCTAGCTGTGTGACCCTGGGCAAGTCATTTAACCTCCATTTTATAGCTCTTGCTGCTCTTCTGCCTTGGAGCCAATTCGCAGTATTGATTCTGAGATGGAAGGTAAGGGTTTTTTTCTTAAAGAATGTAAGCTCCCTGAGGGCAAAGAACGGTTCAATTTTATCTATCTGTTTGCAGCTCTTGGAACACAACTAGTGCTTCATTAAAACTCATTGTATGATTGCCTCTCCTCTTAAATTTGGCAGTGAGGTGGTGTAGATGGATCTTGGAGTTGGGAAAACCCAGGTTTGAGTCCTGCCTCAGATACTTACTGAGCCACGTGACTTTGGGTAAGTCACTGTATTTCTGTATGCTTCAGATTCCTTAATTGTAAAATGGAGACCACCATAGTACCTACCTCTCAGGGATCATGGAAGAATCAAATAGGATGTGCTATGTAAACCTTACGGTGCTGTCTAAATGTTAGCTATTGGCATTTTTTAAAACCCTCATCACCTTCCGTCTTGGAGTCAATACTGTGTATTGGTTCCAAAGCAGAAGAGAGGTAAGGGCTAGGCAATGGGGGTTAAGGGACTTGCCCAGGGTCACCTAGCTGGGAAGTGTCTGAGGCCAGATTTGAATCCAGGACCTCCTATCTCTAGGCCTGGCTCTCCATCCACTGAGCTACCCAGCTGCCCCCAGCTATTGGCATTTTTCATATCTTCTAAATAATTTTGAACAGGAGCGCCCTCTGCAAAACAAGTGAAAGGAATTCCAAATGAAGTTCAGAGCACATGGACCAGCTCCACCACATTTGACCTCCATCATCCCATCTGCCCGGGGCCCTTCCAGAGAGAGGAGCTTCAGACGATGGGTGAGCTCTTGGGCTCAAGACTGTCCAGCTGCCCAGAGCTGCCATTTCATTCACCCGCAGGAGAACCCAGAGAAATTCAACATGGAGGAAAGCCAAGTTTAAAGCCGTCTGCCCAATTTCCATGCACTACACGAGTACAAGGAGAACAGCAACACCTCCAATGATTGGTGGCCTTTTAAGGGGAGATGCAAGGGGCACGCGTGGGGAGGAGGAGAGGCCGGGTTTCTCTGGACTCCATTACTGGGGCCACTTCTCCGTATTCATGGATATAAGATAGCAGGCTCGAAGGGGCCACCTTCTACTCCCCACTTAAAAAAAGCAGATACTTATTTGTACACATTACTATGTGATTCCCCTCCCAATCCTTCTCCATAAGACGCCACTACTTTGTCTCAGCTCTAAATTCGTCTATTAATTTAATTCTGACAATTCTGTCCTTCCTTTTCGCTTCTTTTCTCGCTTCCTCTTTCTCCCTCTTCTGTCTGTCTCCCTTTCATTCTCTCCCTCCCCTATTCTTCCCCCTCTCTCTGTCTCTGTCTTTCTGTCTCTCTCTGTCTCTGTATCTCTCCCTCTCCTTCCCTCCCTCTCACCCTCTCTCTCTTTCTTCCCCCTCCATCCCTCTCTCTTTTTCTCTTTGTCTCTCTCTCTCCATCCCTCTCCCTCCCTTCTCTTTCTCTCTCTCTCCCTTCTCTCTCCTTCCCCCTTTCCCTCTCCATCTTTTGCCCATCACTCTATCCCTCTCCCATTCTCTCTCTGTCTCTGTCTTTCTCTCTCCTGTCTCTCTGTCTCTGTCTCTCTCTGTCTCTGTTTCTTTTCTCTCCTTTCTCTCTCTCCTTCCCCCTTCCCCTCCCTATATTTTGCCCTTCACTCTATCCCTCTCCCATTCTCTCTCTTCATCCCTCTCTCCATCTTCTCTCTCTCTGTCTCTCTCTGTCTCTGTCTCTCTGCCTCTCTCTCTCTCTCTCTGTCTGTCTGTCTCTCCCCCTCTCTCTGTCTGTCTCTCTCTGTTTCTGTCTCTCTCTGTCTCTGTCTCTCTCTCTCTCCCCCCCCCTCTCTCTGTCTGTCTCTCTCTCCCTCTCTGTCTCTCTCTGTCTCTCTGTCTCTGTCTCTGTCTCTCTCTCCCCTCATCATCTCCCACAGGTTCAATGATTGTCTCTTCTCAGTTAATTCCCAGATTTATCGAACTAGTCCTCGTCTCTCTCTTGAGTGTTGTCTTCCCCAAACCCTTCTTCTTTCTGACCTTCTATAAATAGTATCACTATCCTTTTGTTCCTCTGGGAGCACAGCCTTAGGCTCTTCATTCTCCCTCACCCCAACATCCAACAGTGGTCAGATCTTGTGAGTCCTCTCTCTACGTTGCACATATTTCCCATCTTCTCTCCACTCACACAGCCATTACCCAAGTTCAAATCCTCTCTCACCACTTGTCTGGATTAGCATAATAGCCTGTAACTGGCCTCCCTGCTTGGTTCTTACCCTTTCCAATACATCATCCCCACAGTTGCTAAAGTAACATTTCCAATGAATTGTTCCAACCATATGACTCACCTACTCAATAAACTGCTGTGACTCCCTATTGCTTTTAGGGTCTGTTTGGCTCTTCACAGCCTGGATCCAACTTACCCTTCTAACATCAGTATACATTCTTTCCTTTCAAGCTCTCTAGGGTCCAGCCAAGTTAACCTTCTCTCTGAATCTTATCTATTTATCTATCCCCCCCCCCCATTTCCCACCTCTGTGAGAGTCTTTGCACAGGCTGTCCCTCAGGCCCAGAATGCATCCCCTTCATCTCCACCTATTAGAATCTTCTGTTTCCGTCAGAACTAAGGTCAGGCACCACCTTCTTTCTCCACGGAACCTTTCCAGATCCCCCCAATGCCAGGACATTCTCCCCCCACCTGGGAACTTCTGGGCTTTAATTTGTATACATTTTCTCTATGCCTACATATATCCACATTGCCTTCTGCAACAGAATATACGCCTTTTGGGAATGGGAGTTCTTTCTTACTTTCTTTGTGTCCTCCAGCATGCCGAACACAATGCCTGGTACACAGTAGGTGCTTAATCAATGTCTCCCAAAATAATGCACGCTGCTTGAGGGAAGGGACCATTTCATTTTGGTCTTTGTGCACCCTGGCATGGTGCCTCGCCTAGAGTGGATGTTTAATAAATGTTTGTTGATTGATAAACGTTGTCTCCTCCATTGGAATTTACGCTTCCTGAAGGCAGAGACTATTGGTTTTTGTCTTTGTATCCCCAGTCCCTACCATGGTACTCGACACATAGTAGGGATGAGAAGAAACATTTATATAGCACCTACTATGTGCCAGGCTCTTTACAAATATTATCTCATTTGATCCTCATAACCATCCTGGGAGGCAGATGGCATTGAAGAAACTGAGACAAATAGAAGTTGTGACTTGTTCAGATTCACAGCTCTAGTAAGTGTCTGAGGCTGAATTTGAACTCTGGGCTTTTTGATTCCAGGTCACATAGTTACCTCTAAGCAGTAGGTGCTTAACAACGGTTTGTTGATTAATTGCTTGACTGTCCATCTGATGGAAGATGAGGATACAAGTCCCTTATGCCCCTGAGTATGCCCCCAGGGGGTGGGAAATCTGGGAAGGGCCAGGGGAGCTTCCACTGGGGTCCCTTTGATGGCTGCTTCTGGTGACCTCCACGAGACAAGCCAGGTAGGATAAGGGTGAAGGTTTTGCATAAACCTGCCCCACAGGGATGTTGGAGTCCTCTTTTCATATCACAAATGGTGGGGCTTGGTACAGTACTTATGGGCAAAGCTCTAGAAGGAGGATGAGCCTTGGCAAAGAGCCCTCGTGAGGTCTACCCAGTGGAAACTGCCAGTGGGGATTGCGGCTGACATTTGTTGAATCCTTGTGGGTTTACAGAGGGTTTAAAGGCAGGGTGTCCCAAAAATCTCAGTGCAGGCTTAAGCCAGGGAAACTGAAAAATTGTATCAAGACTTTTGGGACACCTTGGAATCTCAGCATTGAAGGGGATTTAGGGAGTGGATAGATCCCTGGCTCTGAAGGTTCAAATCTTGCCTTTGGTATTTGCTATGACACTAGGCGAGTCATTTAACCTCTGTCAACCTCAGTTTCCTCCTTGGTAAAATGAGGGGATTGGACTGGGTCATTTCTTTTTATTTTATTTAGATTTTTGGAAAATTTTATTTAATTAGTCAATTTAGAATATTTTTCCAGGTTACAAGATTCATGTTCTTTCTCTTCCTCCTCTACTCCCGCCCCCCCCCCCCCCCCCCCCGTGGCTGACACACAATTCCACTGGGTTTTACATGGGCCATTGATCAAGACCTATTTCCATATTATTGATAATTACAACAAAGTGATAGTTTACCGTCTACATCCCCAGTCATATGCCCTCCACCTGTGTGATCAAGCAGTTGTTTTTCTTCTGTTTCTGCTCCCACAGTTCTTCCTCTGGGTGTGGAGAGCATCTTTCTCATAAATCCCTCAGAACTGTCCAGGATCATTGCATTGCTGCTAGTAGAGATGGACTGGGTCATTTCTAAGTTCCCTTCCAGGTCTTAATCTAGGAGGGCCTCAGTTTCCTTCACTGTTAAAAGAAGTGAATTGAATTAGATGCCCTGAAGTCCCTCCCATATATGGCTACATGATGGTATGTACAATCATCAGGAACTAGTTAAATGGATCAGAGATTTGGAGGTGGAAAGCTTCAGTAATAATCACATCTACTCCCTCCTGCAGATGGGGAAACTGAGGCAGCTAGAAGTTCAGTGACTTGCTTAGTCATATAGCTAGTAGGTATCTGAGGCAGCATTTGAACTCCGGTCTTCTGATCCCCATGTACAGGGATCTACCCAAGAGATTAGGCTGCTTTCAGGTATAACAAAGACTCAGAGCTGGAAGGGGCTTTGGAGTTTATCCAGTCCAACTCTCATTTTACAGAGGGGGGAACCTGAGGGCCAGAGATGAGTGACTTATCCAAGGTCACATAGTTAATGAGGGAGGAGGGACTATGATGCCTATCTTCTGCCCAATGCAACACAGGCTTCTGCTTCACCAAGAATCTGCCTCTTCTCCTTGGACCCAGGAGATAATATAATAATATAATTATATATATATATATATATATATATATATATATATATATATATATATATAGAGAGAGAGAGAGAGAGAGAGAGAGAGAGACATATATAGATATAGCTATTTAGGGTTAGGGTTAGACTTGACCTCTACTTCCCGAAGGAGGTGGCATCTAATCTGGGTCTTCCAGGAGGGTCGAGACTGTAAGGGACAGATGCTACTTAATCAGTCTCTGAGCGTCCTTAAAGCATCTGCTATGTGTGAGGCACTAAAAACAGCCCTGGCCTCGAGGAGCGGGCGCCCTGTTGGTGAAGACAGAGAAGTGGGAGGGAGAAGCATTCCACGCTGGAACAGCATGGGCCAAAGGAGGGAGGCAGGAAATCTCTGAGACGACGTGGAGCTCCACAATAGAACCACATCACGGGAGTGCTCAGGGGAGGTTGTGGAGTCCCAGGAGAGAAGTTGGGAAGGGTCAGTTGTGGCCAGGCCGTGGGGGCTCCAAATATCAGGCGATGGCACTTGGCCTGGGTTTTTAGTCAATGGGGAGCCATTGTGGGCTTTGGAGGAGGGTGAGAGAGATGATGAGAGCTGGGCTTTCAGAAGATTCCCCTGCATGGAGTAGAGTGGAGGGAAAGTGGACTGAGAGAGGCGAGGAGCCCAGCTCAGCATCTCCCAAATCAGAAAGGAAGGAGAAAATACCCAGCAGCTCCTGAGAGGCAAGACAATAAGATTAAACAGTCCGTGTGATTATGCATTTGAACTTCTAATTTTAAAACCAGCACCCTAATTAGGCATAAATTATTTTACCATTCAAATGTATTCTGGCTAAAAGCTATCTCTCACATGGGGGGGAGCTGGGGAGGGGGAGGGACAAGAAGCAAGGAAACAGACTTTGGCTAGCAGAAGGCAGAAGGTCACCCCATCAGTCCTTGGGGGTTTGACCGTCCCAGGCCCGACCCCCAAGGCTTCAGAGGCTTGGCTCTGGGATTGGTGGCTTTTCCAGAGGGCACTTTCTTAGAGAAGGACTTCCTCTCGCTTTAGCTAAGCAACATGTCCTTCAGCCCACAGAGGTCAGCTCCTCGGGATAGCTGGGCTTCTCTGTGTTAACCCCCAATTCAAATCCTGCCTCCATTCCTTACTAGCAGCGTGACCTTGGGCCAGTTGTTTAACTTTGTCTGCCGTAAGACGAGGGGGTTGGACTAGTTGACCTCTGACATCTCTTCCAGCCCTAGATCTAGGATGCTGTGACGTGAGACATGGGCTAAAGGCATGTACAGAGGTGGTCGGAGGAGGACACTGGAAGCACAAGAAGCTCGGGGTAACTAAAGATGAGTAGTGAGCCTCCAAAGAGAAGTGGCGGGCCACGCTGGGAATAACAGTCGGATCTCCCATTCCTTCAGTAATTGAGGATGTAGACACCACTTTGCACTGTATGGTAGGTAGTTCAATCATGCCCATACTCTAGGACTGAATCTCCTCTGGCATGGGCAGGATGGGTGTCCAAAGCTGAGCTGCCCCCATGATGCAATTCTCTCCAAAACGATTAGTTGGTGCAGTGGATAGAGAGCTGGAGTCAGGAAGACCTGAGGCCAAATTCCCCTTCAGATACTGACTAGCTGTATGCCACAGGGCAAGCCACTTCACTCCATTTGCCTCAGTTTCCTTAACTGTAAAATGAACTGGAGAAGGAAATGGCAAACCACTTGAGTATGTTTGCTAAGAACCTCCCCAAAAAGGGTCATGAAGAGTCAGACAGGACCGAGACAACTAAGCAACAAGAAAAATCAATTAAGAAGCCGGAATTAATGAGCTTTCAGAAATGGGTATTGAAAGGGTGGTAGAGTTTGGGCAGGGGGTAAAAAACATCTGCCTCAAATGACTGTGACACATCCTCCCCTATGGGGACCTATGGAGTCTAGAGGAAAGTGGAGTCAAGCTTAGAAAGCTCTTGTGGCCAAGGGGTGCCTCATTACTCCTGGTTGCTCTAAGTCTTTCCCCTCCCCTCTGTGGGGAGAGGAAGGGGATTTTAGGGAATTCACCTTAGATATTGTGGACCTTTTCTGCTGGGATTTTGGGATAACTTTGAACCTGCCTTACCTCACTGTGTACAGGCTGTGCTCACTGCCCAAAGCAGGCGCTGCTGACCTCTGTTGCTGTTCCAAGGATACTGCTAGGAGGTCAGTGAAATTGTTTGATTTCTCAGGTTCTCTGAAGTTTACAAGACTCCTCTGAGGAATAGGAGGAAGAAGAAGGGCGAGACAAAGGCTGGGGCTTGGCGCCCTGCCTAGAAACTCTTTTTTAGAGTCTTGGCCATAAGGTTACCATCCTAAGCCTTTAGGATGGTCTTTGAACCCTCAATTCCAAACTAGCTTGGTTTTATGCAAGCCACACAGGGCATGACTAAGGCCCTCAACCAACCCAATTTCCTGTTTCACCTACCCGAAATGCCAATATCCAAGTCTCAGGGTGTATGTAGCATTTTGTCTCTTACTTCAAATGGGAATAGGGCAATTTTGTTGATTTATTCCGTTAACCTCTTCCCTTACATTAGGATCATTTCTATTTTAGAGACAACCCCCCCACCTAAGTTTCAGACTTCAGGGTGCTTTGCTCAAGCTTTGCTTTAAAACTCATAAAAAACCCAGGGCCAGGGTTAAAAATCAGGTTCTTTGGCCTCCAGTTTATGCCGTGCCAACAGTTCATGGTGCATGGTACACATTAAGTGTTTAATAAATCCTTCACTCATTCATTCATAACCACACAGAGGTACGTAGGGCAAGTATTGGTATAGACATTTCCTTTTCGTTTGTCAGAACATCTAGTTTTATGTTTAGTTGGCTTGATTGATTTATTGTTTTTCTAGTTTTTTAGCTGTATGACCAAATCATTGACATTTTTCCTTCCTTTATTGATGAAAACATTTTTGTTGACATAACTTTTCCCTCGAGGAATTCTTCAGCAACAAAAGTTTTGGCATGTTGTCTTGTTTGTATAATTTTCTTTTATAACAGGGTCTGTTGTTTCTATGAATTGGTCTTTGACCCAATTGTTCTTTAGGATTCATTAGTTTCGTCTCCAATTAAGTTTGAATTCTTTCTTCAAAGTCAGTGATCAATACTACTCTTTATTGTGTTGTTGGTAAAGGATATGTTAATATTTCTGCTTGTCTGTATGTATACATGAGGCTTTTATACCTCAGCAAGTCAACTTTAGTAAAAATGATCTGATGAATACACACATGTATATAACTACTTCTATTCCCATTTGTTAATTATGTAAGATATATCATATCTAATTTATCAAAAGTACAGTTATCAACCCTAGTAATATATACTTTGTATTTGACCTCATTCTCTTTTCCTTCTTTTCTTCAACTAGTCTGGAACCTGATAATTGGTCTTTATATTTCCTTTCTCTCTTTTTGATCCTCTCTTCATGTCACACTCTTTGGCAATTTAGGTCAGTTGTTTTTTAAAGTATATTTTCTTCTATTAAAAGAATCCTTTGATTTTGTTCTAATATTTCTTGTTGTTTCTTAGAATTGTTGAGTTCTGATCGCCCCATTCTATTTTTCAAAGAGTTGAGTAAGGTTTTTTACTATCTAGTCCAAGCTATTTATTTTCATCCAATTTTTCATTTTAGGGCTCTTATTTCAATTCTAATTTCATCTTCTATTTTTTTTTCTTCAAGGCATTATGGTACTTGTGGTTAAATCATTCTTTTATTTGAAACTCTGGGTTTCCTTTTTGGGGTTCTCTTAACCTAGATTGGAACAGATAAGTGGTACAGTGGCTAGAGCTCCAGGCTTGGTGTCAAGAAGACCTGAATTCAGATCCTATCTCAGATACTTACTAGCTGTGTGACTCTGGGCAAATCACTTAACCCTGTTTTCCTCAGTAAAATGAGCTGGAAAAAGAAATGGCAAACCATCCTCATATCTCTTCTAAGAAACTCCCCCAATGGATCACAAAGAGTAAGATATGATGGAAATAACGCAATGGCAGCCACTTATATTATTTCTTTGCATTCAACATTTTCTTTTATCTACCTTTGTACCTCCAGCTACATTTTCTGTATTAGGGCTTTGTGTTTAGACCAGACAGATGATTAGATATAACCAATGTGAGGATTTGTTTCTCTTGGATAAGCATACTTATTATAATTTGTTACATATTATAACAAATCATGTGTAACATATGAAAGTGATAACTCAAAAATACGCTGATAAAGAACGAAATGAGCAGAACCAAGAAAATAATTTATCTAATAACAAAACTGTAAAGATGGACAACTATGAAAGCTCTAAGAACTATGATCAGTGCAATGACTATTCATGATTCCAGAGGATCCATGATGGAAACATTCTGTCCATCTCCTGACAGATGAAAGACTCGAAGTAAAGAAGGAGAGAGATTTTTGGAACACAACCAATGGGGGAACCTGTTTTACCCCATTCTGCATAGTTGTTACAGGGAATTCATGCTTTTCCCCTTTTTAACAAAAATTGGGATAAGGGGACAGGAGAGAGAATAGATTTCTATTAATTTAAAATAATAATAATAATAACAATAATAATAAAAATAAAACTTAAATACAATTCAATTGGTATATTGGTATAAATTCTTACAATTGGATCCAAAAAATAAAATTCAATAATTCTGGACCATGGAGCATAGGTAGACTATAGACTGGTTAAAATATTTCCATTTAGTCAAGAGGGCCTGGGTTCAAGTCTGGCCTCGGACACTTCCTAGCTTAACCTCAATGGCCTAGCCTTTGTCACTTTTCTCTCTTAGAATTGATACGAAGATAGAAGGCAAGGGTTAAAAAGACGTCCAGTTTTAGTGTCCTGAAAGCTGTTTTAGTCGCTAGAATTGCATGGCAACCAAGGAGATGAATGCTTTCCCTGAGAGGCATATTGTTCAGAATAAGAGCAAAGATAGCTTCAGCATCCTCTGTCCTAGTCAGGCCACAGCTGGAGTGTTGTGGTCAGGGCTGGGGCCACAGTTTGAGGATGTCATTGATGACGTGGAGCACAGCCAATGGAAGGCAGCTAGGATGGTAAAGTGAATGGGATTTGTGCCATAGAAGGACTGGGTGAAAGACCTGGAAGAGACTAAGGAGAGACACGCTAAGCCGTCTCCAAGTCTTTGAAGGTCTTCCATGTGGAGAGGAATTGCATTCATTCTAATCAGAGGATAGAACCAGGAGCTTTGGGTGGAAGGTGCAAAGAGGCAGATTTCTGCTCCACATGAGGGAGGACTTCATTAAAGATGAATGCAGGTAATGAGTTCCCTGTCACTCGAGGCTCTCACCAAAGGTTGAATGGGCTTTTGTTGCGGCATGGTGGAGAGTGAGGAGGAATGGGTTACACTAGATGGTCCTTCTCACTAACTCTTGATTCCTTTGAAGTCCTTTTTTCAGAACGATGATTTATTTCTTGCTGGTCAACACAGGTGAATGCCACCTGTCAGCATTGATTAGTAGGGGCTTTGAATGTGTCCCTGTGGATACCAGTGGCCTCTGGTTTCAGAAGAAGCCATCTGGTTCCTTGCCTTTCTAGACTTTATTTATGATTTCCTTGAACGACTGGGAGGACAGGCCCGATCCCTCCAGCGTGGGCTTCTGCATTTGAACTCGAGATACCTCAGTGAAGCTATGTGCTAAATTACAGGGGGCTCAGGTTACCAGATCATGTGGCCCGGGCTTTGGAGGTGAAGGCTACACCTGGCCAAATAGATCACTTTGTCAGCTCTCCCCACGGAATTCCTGAACTGTCCACAATGGTGAGCCATTGGTCCCTAGACATGCATCCTCCTCCCTGGCCTATTAACCAGACTGTTGGCTGCAGAAATGCAAGGAATCTAAGGCATTTCTTTCCATCTTGTCCGTCTTCTGACTGTCCCCATCCACTTTGAGTTTTGGCTCCTCAGAACAATGACTCTCCTAGCGAGCTGGCTTGCCTGGCCGGAACAATGGAAAGCATGACCCGTGGGGAACCTTTCAGAATCAGGATAACAGGATTTCAGAGGGGGAAGCACCCTGGAGACAGCTGATTCAAGTCAGCCTCCCACCACAATCTACCTGACAAGTGACCATTCAGCCTTTCAAAGAAGCCCAGCTCCTTGGGGGGTAGGGCCCCGTCCTCGTCTTCTGAGGAAGCTCTTTTTATTCGAGGATGATTTCAGGGAAGTTTTCCAGACAGTAAAACAGAATCTGCCTCTTTCTCTCCTCTTCAAACACTTGACGTTAGCTCTCCGGCCCACCCAGCATCTTCTCTTCTTTAGCCTTTCGCCACCTTCAACAACTTTGACAGACGGGTCCTCATAAGGCATGGATTGGCCTCCTCTGCACAGCGGATGGAGCTGTTAGAAGGTGGCCTCGTGTATAGTCTCCTCACCCTCTCAAAGCTCTAAAGAATCTAGAAACAGGCCGGGTCCCGGGCTTGGTCCCAAGATGAGCCACCTCGCTCTGGCTTGTTCCCCAACTCCAGCCTGAGATCTTGAAAATTCGTGCAAATCAAGACAAGCCATCAAGCATTTATTAAATGTCTGCTCTCTGTCGACGACACACAGAGGAGAGTTCTACAGGTTGAAGGAAATCGCTGTAGGATGGAGTCTCCTGCGAAGTCTCTAGGGAGGTGCTCATCCTTCTCCGCAGCCTTGGATGACGCCTCTCACTGTCTAGACTCCTCTCTAGAATTCTGTGACTCTTCCTTCTCTCTCCTGGTTCTCCTCCTGCCTATCTGACTGCTCCTTTGCTGGACTTTCCTCCAGGGCATGCCCACTAGCAGTGGCCCAGGATTCCAACTGGATCCTCTTTTCCCCTTGGGCTTGATGACCTTCTCATTTCCTAGGGACTCATCCCTCTGTACGTTGTTCTCTGATCTATTTTTCCGGCCCTGATCTCTATTCTCCCCAACTACCTACCGGACATTTTGAACTGGCTATTGAGTAAACGTCTCCAACTTCATATATCCTAAACCAGCAATTCTCTTCCCCCAACCTCCCAATTAGTGTTGAGGGTACCACCATCTTCTTCTTCTTCTTCTTTTTTTTTTAAAACCCTTACCTTCTGTCTTGGAGTCAATACTGTGTATTGGCTCCAAGGCAGAAGAGTGGTAAGGGTAGGCAATGGGGGTCAAGTGACTTGCCCAGGGTCACACAGCTAGGAAGTGGCTGAGGCCGGATTTGAACCTAGGACCTCCCGTCTCTAGGCCTGGCTCTCAATCCACTGAGCTACCCAGCTGCCCCCGTACCACCATCTTAATCCTGCAGGCTCAAAATCTTCAGGTCATTCTCTGCTCCGCACTTACACGCCCTCTTGCCAAATTCAATTCTTTCTCTCTTCACATCTTCTCTTCCACATGACCCCTTCTTTTCATTCATGCACCCCCCTCCCCGTGCCAGCCTTCATCACTTCACAACTGAATTACTGTAATATCCTGCTGGTCTCTCTGCTTCAAATATCTCCCCACTCCAGGCCATCTTCCACTCAGTTGCCAAAATTATGATTATAAAGCACAGACTTGACTTCCCCACTGCCCCCTAGTCCCCATTGAATAAACCAGAGCAGCTCCTTTTTATCTCCAGGGTCAAGCATAAAATCCTCTGGCTTTTATTTATTTTTTTATTTTTTTAAGTGAATAATATATTTTATTTATTTATTTTGGGAAAATGTATTTAATTAGTTAATTTAGAATATTTTTCCTTGGTTACAAGAATTATGTTCTCTCTCTCCCCTTCCTCCATCCTCCCTCCCATAGCTGATGCACAATTCCACTGGGTTCTACATGTGTCATTGATCAAGACCCATTTCCATATTATTGATAAAAATTGCATTAGAATGATCATTTAGAGTCTACATCCCCAGTCCTATTCCCATTAACCCATGTGGTCAAGCAGTTGTTTTTCTTCTGTGTTTTTGCTCCCACGGTTCTTTCTCTGCATGTGGATAGCTTCTTTCTCATAAGTCTCTCAGGACTGTCCTGGGTCATTGCATTGCTTCTAGTAGATCAGTCAATTACATTTGATTGTGCCACAATGTATCCATATCTGTGTACAACAGTCGCTCTGGTTCTGCTCCTTTCACTCTGCATCAGTTCCTGGAGGTCGTTCCAGTTCACATGGAATCCCTCCAGTTCATTATTCCTTTTAGCCCAATAGTATTCCATCACCAACAGATACCACAATTTGTTCAGCCATTCCCCAACTAATAGACACCCCCTCATTTTTCAATTTTTTGCCACCACACAGAGCGCAGTTTAGAAATATTTAATCACATTGAATGCAAGGCTTTCTGAGGGCTCTGAGGTTATATGGAATGTGCCCTTTCAGTGACATGTACACAGGATTACAGAATTGGAGAAGCCATCAGGTTCCACCAGTGTGTCCTTGTGGACAAATAGGAATTTTACTAGAAACAGTGCTGCAGCATCCCGAGTCATTTTCCCATGGACACTGGATTGCTCCATGTTGAGACTTGCAATATTGGAGAGCAGCTGCCATCCTCTCCCTTCCCGCTCTTCTTCCCCTGATTTCCTGGACATTCTTTTCTCTTTTTTGCCTATCCATGGGGCCCCACCTCCTATCCTAACGAGTTTAGTCAGTCATCACTATCCCTTTCGTCTCTAAGCCCCAACTTGCCAGGAAGAAGGATGTAGCCCTTTTATTCCTTGTTCCCCCCAAAGCAATGGAGCATGTTTGCTTATTCTAAAAGGGATTTTCTGCAAGGCATCTGAGGGGAAATGAACATAGCTAAGATGGTGCAGTGGCTAGAGCTCTGGGCTTGTAGTCAGTAAGACTTGAGTTCAAATTTGACTTGAGACCCTAGCTGTGCCAACATCGGCAAGTCACTAAATCTCAATTCCTCTTTTGTCAACTGGGGGTAATAACAATAGGACCCACCTCCTAGGGTTGTTGTGAGGATCAAATGAATGATATTTGTAAAGTGCTTAGTACAAAGCCTGGTACATAGTAGGTGCTTTATAAATGTTAGCTATCATTAAAATGACAGCCATAGCATTTACCTCTCAGGGCTGTTGTGAGGAACAAAGGAGATGATAATTGTAAAATGCTTAGCATGGTTGCTGGCACATAGTAGGCACTGTATACATTTTAGCTTTTGTTTCTATTATAATTATTAATCTGGGGGTGGCTGGGTGAGTAGGTGTTAAATCAGTTGGAAAAGAGAAAATCACTATGGCCTAAATCTTAATTGTTGCTGAACATTAGCCTGGAAGTCGAGGCTAAACCCTTCCTCTGGCCCCACCTTGACTTCTTTTAAATTTTATTCCTAGAGTTGATTTTAGCCATTACTGTAGGTTTCTCTCTGGAGCCACTGGAAGCCACGCACAAGGCCACGGGGAGCTGAGAGTAGTTTTCTTCTCCAGCAGCAGTAGCTGCCCCCTCTGTGTCTCTCCAATACGCCAACCACAGCAGCTCCCCTTGGGGAGGGCCAGTATAGTCAGCCAGCCCTGTCCTGAGGTGCCCTCAGAAGCCCAGATACAGGAGCCTTTCAGGGACCCACAGTTCACGTACTTACCTGCCCTGTCATATTTGTTCCTTACTATATTCTTTTCTCTCCTTCCTAATGACTAGTGAACTGGGTTTCGGAAAGTTACATGTAAAGAGCCTTAGATTTCAAGCAGGAAGTGGTATCAGAGGCTATCCAGTTTCCTTCTTTCCCATTTTGCAGCAGAGGAAACTGAGGCCCAGGGAAGTGATTTATTCGAGGTCAGACTTACGGTGAGTGATGAAGTTAAGATTCAAATCCAGGTCTTCTGACTCCAAATTCAGTTGTCTTTCCAGACCGATTCCATGCCCATATTTATTTGCCTTGGATGGGTAGTGTGTGCATATCGTCTCTTTCCCTGTCCATCCTTCTTTGTGATTGTCTAGCTTGTATTCAGAGCCATTAGCAAAATCCAGATTCTGTGGTCGGGAGGGATGCTTCTGAAGCAGCCTTGCTCAGGAAAGGAGTCAACTCTGCTCCAGTGGGCTCCATGATGGAAACGACACACAAGCATTTCCAGTGTCTGAGCAGCCCCCTCCATGGTTCTATTATTCTTCCAGCTCATTATCGTAAGCATTTCTTTAATCCCAGTGAGCAATAATCCAAGCCTTTGTGTGTGTATTGTGGGAGAGAAGGGAGGGCAGTAAGATTCAAAGTGTTTTGGTGCTGCAAGGGAAAGAAAAAGAATCCTCAGGTAGCCCAGAGATAATTTGCAAGACCAACTTTGGCTTGAGTTTGTTCAAATGAACTCCAGTGTTGTCAGGATTTCCTGCTAGCCAAGGGTGCCTGCCTTTGGAAGTGGTAAGTGGACAAAAGGCCCAGGCTGAGCGCATTATAATTTGATGCCACCAGTTCCAAAGTAGTCGCGCTTTCAAGGACTTGAAGAGAATCTTAATAAAACAGGACATGGGCATTGTGCTGCATAATAACACGTATGGACATGAATATCCACATGAGCATGGATGTTTTGTGAGTGCTGCTGGGGGCAAGGCAATTGGCCAGGCCACTGAAAACCTTTTGACGGGTACCACTGACCATCATATTATGGAACAGCCACAGTTGCCCACACAGAGGAACTGCCAATTGTGAAATTCAGTAACTTGGCCAAGTTCTTGAAATTGGGAAGGGAGGAAGCAATTTTCCCCTGGATTAAACGCATCTCCCCATTGGGAAGGGCAATCATTTCCCACCGGACCTTGTGGGAATGTCTTCCTGTGCCGAGGGATGGCTCCCAACCAAGATGGCTCCCTTGGGTCTGGCACACACTGGGCTTGAGTCATACAACCCATGGCTAGATAGAGCTAACATAAGTCTCCTTTATCTTGCAGGTGGGGAAATTGAAGCCCCGTGAGGGCAATTGGCTGGATAAAGTACAGTATCAAAGTCTTGAGGTCCTGTGAAGTTAATCAAGTAATGGTCTAGGTTTGGCTGAAGATGTCAAATTCATGACATCTTTAGTAAACTGTAATCTCAACATGAGTCAACAGAGCAGTATGGCAGCCCCGAAAGCCAATCAATCAAGAAACAGTTATTAAGCACCTACTATGTGCCAGGTGCTATTCCAGATGCTAAGCATACAAAGAATGCAACAGTTCCTACTACTCATTCTAACAGGGAATTATAATTGCATTCCAATTAAAATTGCCATTAGTAATTATTACTTATGTAGTGCTTTAAGGCTTGCCAAATGCTTTCATTCCAAATAAAGGGAGAAAAGTAAAGGAGATTAGTAGAAATTAAATCTATGCCCCAAAGTAACAATTTAAATGAATGGATGAATATTTACAAAGCATAACATACTCAGTTTGTCAGAACAAGAAACAGATAATTTAAGTAACCCATTATCAGAAAAACAAATTGAACAAATAATAAATGAACTCCCAAAGAAACAACCCTCCCATAGAATCAAATTGAGGCACAAATGCATCCACCAAGCATTTAATGAATAATTTATTTCAGTATTGTTTGCAAAAATATGAAAAAATGATCCTACCCGATTCCTTCTTTGTAACAGATATGATCTTGATATCAAAACCAGCAAGAGAAGAAGTAGAAAAAGAAAGTTGTAGGTACATACCCTTAATGAACATTGACGAAAAATATTAGCAAAGGGGTTAGTTACAACGGCAGGTTAAGTGGTTTATGCAGTATGATAAAGATTTGTACCAGCGTGAAAGGAAGGTCGGTATGCATGCATTGATGATGCATTTGTGAATTGATTTAACCATTTTGGAAAGCAATTTGGAGCTCTACCTCCAAAGTCTGCATTTCCTTTGAACTAGTGATAATGTAACTAGATGTAACCCAAAGAGATCAAGTAACAATGTACAAAAACATTTATAGCAGTGCTTGTTGTTGGTGCAAAGGGGAAATTTGTCTGCTGGGGAAAGGCTCAATCAATCATGGTATGTGAACAAAGTGGAATATTATGACACTATAACAAATGACAGAAGGGATGATTTTAGAGAAACCTGGGAAGACTTGCGTGAACTGATGCAGAGTGATGCGAGCAGAACTTTAAACATTATAAAGTAAAAGAGCGTGGAATGACTGAATTAGCAAGTAATGATGAACCATGACTTCATCCTACTTACTACTTAGATCATAGGGGAGTGGAGGCTTCTGCTGTGCATTAAGAAAAGCAGAAGCCCTCCAGATGTGGACTATTGCTTTCTTTATAGCCCGGCATCCACGCTTGTGACATTCTCATACTAATGGAATTACCAGTGGTCCTGAAGCCAGACCCTGACAGCCAGGCAAGAACGCCCCAATTGGAGTTCAGGGACTCAGTTGGTCATGTTCAAAGCTGAGGGACCACCTCTTACACGAGACAGCACTGGACCTTTCTCCATCTTGAAATGAGTTTCTTTTACTTTGCGTGCTACGTATTGTTGAACACGTTGAACAACCTTCCCAGCAGAATGTAAGTTCTTGGGTCGTCTTTTCCCAATTTTAACCCCTTCGTTCATTTCCCAAGTGTCTAGCACAGAGTGGGTCCTTCGTATAGCATGTTGGGAAACACGGCAATCCTACAAGAGTATAGCATGTTTCCAATCTGACCAGATGGTTTGAAACCCCAAATTTTAAATTCATTTTGAGAGAATATTACCAGTGCAAGACACAATACCGTGCACATCCCTCTTTCTCTGTGAATACCTGTTAACTTCATTATGGAGTCATCTGGAAAGAGGCCTGAAGGGTGGCATGATGCAACCTGGGGGGCAGTGGAGGCTGCAGACAGTCCCCTACTAAACACAGGACTCATGGACTCATCCTATGCATGCATCTGCTCCCCGATTTTCTCTTTTGGAATCCTTGACTTGTTTGCTGTTTGCTAATGAGCTTCTCCTTTCCCTCTGGTCTCCTCTCCTTGAGAACGTTGGGCAGATTTCCTATTGAGATCTGCTTGCCTAGTTCTTTGCACATTCAAGCTGCATATGCCCAGCAATGTTTCTGAGCGTTACCAGCCCAAGAGCTTGTACAAGTGTGTTTTAATCAGCCTGCAGTCAGTTCAGATGAGATTAAAACAGAGATTGCTCTCATTCTGTTTTTTATCTAATGCTCATTTGTCTACAAATATCAAATCATATTGCTCTGCAATTAACACCGAGTCCCAGGGCTGGGTGATTCCTCGGGAGGGTTATGGCTTAGTCAGCTGTCTTCCCCTCCATGCTCAGTGAAAGTTGGATCCATCTAGCTTAGAAGTTCAGGAGAGGCCCTTCCCCAGGCTTAGGAAAAGGCGCCCTTCAGAGCCTTTCTTCAAAGCTGATTGCTGATCACTGTTGCTAGACCTGGCCTAGCAATAGGGAGGAAGAGAGCCAGGAGTCTGGGACGGGGAGGGTCTGGAGGATGGAGATGCTTGATACAAACCAGGACGCCACATATATGGGAAATAAGGAATGGATAGTCTACATCCAAAGACAAGGCCAGAAGACTTACAGGAAGGGGAGGGAGAGGAGGAGGGCTAACTAAGGAATGGCTTGCGAATACTTGGGTCTGGTCAGGCCCAGGGGAAAATGGTGGATCTAGAGTGAAAGGCTCTGGAATCTTAGCTCTGGTGGGAGTCTCGCTACCTGTGTAACTTTGGGGAGCCATTTCAACTTTCCCAGCCTTTCTTCTGTAAAATAAGAGTTAGACTTAGGGTTAGATGTCTTCTGAGGTCCCTTCCAACACTGCATCAATGGTATCATAATAAGGGGACCAGTAATAATGGCTAGCACTTAAGGCTTATTAAGTGCTTTACAAAGGTGATCTTATCTGGGTCTTACGGTAACCCTGGAAGGTAGGTGCTATTATCTCCATTTTAGAGAGAGGATGCTGAGCTAAACAGAGGTCAAGTGGCTTGACGTATAGTTAGTAAGAATTGGAGGTAGGATTTGAATTCAGGTCTTCTTGATTCCAGGTCCACTGCTCTATCCATGGTGTGACCTAGCTGCCTCACTACGCAGGACTGACAGGAGAGACTCATTGGGAAGCTCCAAGCACCCAGGTTGGGTTTCACTTATTGAAGGTCTTTGGTCCAATGAAGTTGCCACCTTTGATCCTTGGTTGGACACTTTCTCCTCTCTGCCCTGGGGGGAGGCATCCTGCTTGATATTTTTTGAGAAGATTTGATTGGTAATTGCTGGCAGAATTAATATCTGCTGGCACCTATTAGAAGCTGCTGATGGTGTCTCCACAGGCAGAAGGCTAGACTCTCTAAGAGCTCCACCACCATGTCATCAAACCCACCAACTGAGGAGCTTGTGACCGCTATGTTCAAAGACCTTGTTCCAGACCCGGGAATACAAAGATAAAAGGGAGAATTCCTGCAACTAGTCTAGTCCAGTGGTGCTAGAGACATCAAGGGGTGGACCAAGGAACCTGGATGTGTGGTGGCTGCCCAAGTTGTCTCCAGAAAAAAAAATCTCTCTCTCTCTCTCTCTCTCTCTCTCTCTCTCTCTCTCTCTCTCTCTCTCTCTCTCTCTCTCTCTCTCTCTCTCTCTCTCTCTCTCTATATATATATATATATATATATATATATATATATATCAGGAAGTTCAGTCTTACAACTCAACCTGAATACATTGTAAACTTTATAACGCTGTAGAAGACTATGTTATCCCTGCAGTCACTGGATCTCAACCTGGGAAGGGTCCTTGGAGGACATTGAGTCTAACCTGGCCCTGGCCAGAAAGGCATCCATTAAGGGAGGCCCTGCAGAGTACACAGAGGTGATGGGTCAGCTGTCTCTCCTCTGCCCTGGCCAGATCGCTCACATGGAGGCCTGTGATCAGTTCTGGGGGGCCATATCTTAGGAAAAGTAGGAGAACATTTAGTGAGAGGTGATTGGGGTAGGGAAAGGTTTTGAGCATATGCCACATGAGCAGTTGTTGTTGAAGAAACTGGGGGTGTTCATGATGGAGAAGATGGGACTGTCTCCAAGAACTTGAAGGGCTATCACATAGGAAACAAGTTCATCTTGTTTTGGCTTGGCTTTGGAGGACAAGACTATGAGTTCTGGCTCTCTAGAGGGAAAACTGAGGCGTTCAAGTGGGGAATGAGCTGCCCCAGCTGCTGGCTTCTTTCTCATGAGCAATGTCTGGATGCTCATTTGTTGGGCGTGTTGTGGGGAAATGGGGCACTTACATTTGGGTATAGGTTAGCCTGAGCCCCTGAGTCCTCTCTAAACTTTGCTTTTTCTTTCTGGGAACAGATTTCATGACCCTGTTAACATGTATGTGTCTTATAAGAGCCATGGCAGGAGGCTGGCTGCCCAGCCTCTGAAGCTTACTGACAGGGACCCTGGGACAGTCCAGTGAAATTCATTCCATCCTTGGACAACATTAATTGTTGGGCAATATTTCCTAACATCATCTTGGGTCAGCCTCTGTTACTCTTGGTTCTGATCTCTAGGGCCAACTCTACACAAAGCCTTTTGACCATCTGAAATCAGTGTTTACATCCTCACCACACATTGTTCTCCATAAGAAATATGGGAGTTGTAGAAAGGCAGACCTTGGTTCAGTTGTTTCACTCATGTCCAGCTCTTCATGATTCCTTCAGGGGTTTGGTGGGCAAAGATACTGGAGTCCTTCCTCAGATCATTGGACAGATGAGTAAACTGAGACACCAAGATGAAGTGAGCTGCCCAGGGTCACAGAGCTGGAAGATCTGAGGCAAAAATACTGGAGTGATTTGCCATTTTCTTCTTCAATTCATTTGACAGATGAGGAAACTGAGGCAAGCAGGGTGAAGGGACTTGCCCAGGGTCATACAGCTACTAAGTGTCTGAGGTCAGATTTGAACTCAAGAATATGAGCCTTCCTTATTCCAGGCCCAGCACTCTATCCATTGCACCGCCTAGTTGCCCACTGTTTCAATATAAGAGATCATTCTTCCTCTTCTTCCTCAATCAACACTCATCAGACCAGATTTGGGGCATCCTCAGCATTCTAGGCACACTCCTTTGGACAATGGTTTTCCATGTAGTTCCATAACACAGACCAAGCTAGGAGTCTCTTCGGTATAAAAATTTTATTTAGATATATAAAATGTATGGATATAGGAAAGAATTCTACTTTTAAATTGTATAACGGGATCTAGGTGTGTAGGGTGCCGAGCTGAATAAAATGTGGCACCTTAGAAACCGAGAAGTCGTGCTGATGTCATTAGCCGACCAATGAGGATGGCCTTTAATGACTAAGAGTTTAGCTTAATAGATGATACTGCACTAGAGGAGAATGTACAAGCAATGCAAAGTCTTGGTGTGTGTGTGTGTGTGTGTGTGTGTGTGTGTGTGTGTGTGTGTGTGTGTGTGCGCGTGTGCACATGTGGTGTGTCTACACACTGTATAAACCCTAGGAAGGCTGGTTAGCAAACTGAGGAAATAGACATTTTGTGGCGGCTTTGCCAACTTTGGAGTTGACAGTGCCAAAGTCCCAAGTGAATAAATACAAGAAATACAGGACTCGTTGTGTCCTATAGGTGACCACTACAATCTGAAGAATTTTTCCCCTTGGGCTTCTCCCAAAGGCAGGGTCTTCTTTGGTCTGTGTGCTGGGACTCTGATCCATTCAGTTTGGAGAAATGGCCAACCTCATTGTCTCAGAGAGGATCCACGATGATTTCTGGGGGAAGAATTATTTTTCCTACTTTGCCCTTTTCCCTTTCTTTTCTTTCTCCTTTCCTTTAGCATTCTTTCCTTTTCCTTTGTCCTTGTCATCAATTCCACTCAACGCGTTTGCTCTTTTCTTACCCAAAGGGGTCTTGGAATACCAAGTCTGAAATCAAATAAGGAAAGAAGAACTAGTCAAAATGTGGCCCACATTGTGTGGAGGGAGCCTTATTTCAATCCTTCCCATTCATGATGAAGGGCCAATGGGATCATTGCTAATTGGGCACCTGACAAAGGGCAGATAGATGCCCATGTTGACGTGTTGCCTGGACTCCAGCCACGGACACTCTTCTCCCAAGTGGCTCAGAACCAAAGAGGAATATGAGACCACAACACTATGTCATCGTCCTCCTGATCCCTGGCCAATGGCGAAATAGGAAATTCATAGAAGACATGATTCATAGAAGACATGGAGTCTCCTCGCCAAAGGCCAGTATATAGGTAGAGATCCTTGAGAGGGGACGGCTTTATTTTTTATATCCCCAGTGCTTAGCCTGGTGCCTGGAACATAGTAGGTCTATAATATGTGTGTCAATCAATTGAGGGGGTAACCAAGTCCTAGAAGCAGTGGAACATGGGAATGTAGTATTCAATAAACTCAAGGACACTGACCATTGGGGTAAGAATTCCCTACATGATAACAATTGGAAAAATTGGCAATCAGCCTGGGAGAAACTAGGTTTAGACCAGCATCTTAGACCATCCACTACAACTGGCTTTAAGTAGATCCATGGCCGTAAGTGGACACAAAGCCGTATCATTCAGAGATGAAAGGAGAGAGGGAGTTATTTTTAGTCAAAAGTAGGTCAATTCCTGTTGAAACTTAGGAGTTTGCTACAAGAATTCCTCGTGATGGATATCTGTTGGGTAATAGCCACTGGATATTGGGTCTACAATGCCAGGAGCTTCCCCTGTTGCCATTGTCACTGCCCTTCTACCTCTGGTCTGGAACATTTGGTTTTACTTGAAACTAGCCATGTGGCACGGGAGACATGGGAAGGGAGCCCTGGGCAGTCACAGGTGAATGACTAAAGTCCCCCATTCACCAGATCTCTGCTATAGATTTTGTTTGGATGATTATGAACCCATTTTCTGGGCTTGAAGAGGCAACAATGCAATAAAGGCTGGTTCTGTGGCCTTTTCTTAGATCTGGCTACCCAGGGCAGGAGTTGAAATGGACAATCTGACCCCCTTGGGCAGGGCTCTTTCCTGATCTGGTTCCCCACCTTCTTTCTCAGGAATATAATCCCTTCTAGGAGTAGCTAGGTGGCTCAGTGGATTAAGAGTCAGGCCTAGAGACAGAAGGTCCTGGGTTCAAGTCTGACCTCAGACACTTCCTAGCTGTGTGACCCTGGACAAGTCACTTAACCCCCATGGCGTGGCCCTTACCGCTTTTTTTTTTTTTGCTTTGGACCCAACATACAATACTGATTCTGAGATGGAAGGGAAGGATTTTTTAAAAAGAAAGTATGAAGCATTTAGTAACCACTTACTATATACCAGATCCTGCGCCAAGTGCCAGGAGTACAGAGACAAGTGCAAAGACTGTTTCCGTACACAAGGTCACAATCCAATAGACAAATGATCTGAGTCAATAGTAAAGGTAGCAGGAACACACTTACTGTTGGGAGAGGATCCCACCTACAACACTCACTAGCTGAGTGAGGTCTTTGAGCCTCAGTGTCCTCCTTTGTAAAATGGGGATAATAATGGGTGTGCCTTCTGGGTAGATCATAGCATTATAGTTCTAGGGCTGAAGATGACCCTTGTAGTCCCTTAGTCCAACCCCTCATTTTACAGGGTAAGAAACTGAGGCTTGGGGGGCCAAATAACTTGGCCAAGACCATGCAAGCAGGAAGGTTTAGAGAAAGGATGATGTCAAAGAAGTGGGTTATTATTAAAACGCCAGAGAGATCCATTAGGCTGTGAGCTCCCTGGCCTTTGGTGTCTCACACACAGTAGGTGCTCAGTCAGTGTTTATCATTCCTGCCACTAAAGTCATCTTGGGATGTCCATCCCAGACGATGACACCCGTGGACGTTGAGGGTGTCCTGGGTCCCTCTGGAGACCGTCGCAGCTAAGGCGGGCTGCGGGTGATGAACGGGGCGATTCCCAGGGGCCGTCTGGCTACGGTCACATGGTGCAGGGAGCCCTCGATCGATGGAAGCCAGAATCCATCACTGACAGGGCTCTGGGGCTCTCTGTCGTCGAGGGCATCAGGGCTCCCCGGGCCCCACAGAACGCTCTCCCTTTGGGAGGGCTGGAGCCAAGCCCAGGCTAGGCACCTTCTCCTCCTCGGTAGACGGGACAGATGGGAGCTCTTGGTCCAAGCTTCTCCCCCAGTCACTATTGCATCGTCCTATAGAACAAGCACAATTTTGGAACACAGGATCCTTGGGTTCATCAGTTCCTTTAGCAAGAGGAAACCTGGGCGATGCCGATCGTCCGAACCCCCCCCCCCCCCCATTAAAAAATAGGGATGGAGGCCACCACAGACTCGTGGTTTCACTGGGACAGGGAACTTCCAGGTGAGGAAACGCCTCTACTAATGCAGGCTGCCATCTTCTCTGGAAATGATGGCTTCTAAAACTATAGCTTGTCTGCGGTCTAGAGCAGTCTAGAGCCTGGAGAAGGAAAGTCACTTGTCCAGGATTGCAATCAGAGCTGTCAGAGGAAGGATTTGAACTCAGGTCTTTCTGACTCCAAGTCGGCCCCCTCCTCACCTGTGCCCATGACCTTGATTATATCTTTAATAAATAAAACATTTCAAATTGTAGCTCACTTATCACAAGGAACATTTGGAATATGAAGACTGAAGGCAATGGAATGGGCACGTGGGCACGAGATGAACAAGAGGGGAGTCAGCGAGCTGGAGAGAGGGCCAGGCTGACGGAGGGTGGTGCCAGCATGGGGAGAGCAATGGGGCAGCCAGCCAACAGAGGTGCAGGCTGAAGCAGGCAAGCAAGGGCAGAGTTTAGCCCCACTGCCCAGGCTTCACCCTCAGCCCTGCTTTAGACTCTGGACTTCTCCACTACGACGCCCTGGGAATGTCCTTCTCTGTTCTCTTCTCCATCCGGGCGTTCCTTCCAGGCTGGTCAGGCTTCATCCCCCTCCCAGTTGTCCTTCTGGTTTGAAACCATGAATACCTCCTCCTCTTCTCCCCTTCTTTTACCTTGAAACGCTTTTACTTGCACCATTAGAATGGAAGCTCCTTAGGGGTGGGAGGAAAGGAGGGAGGGAGGGAAAAAGGGAGGAAGGAAGAGAGAGAGAGAGAGAGACAGAGACAGAGAGAGAGAGAGAGAGAGGGAGAGGGAGAGGGAGAAGGAGAGAGAGAGAGAGAGAGAGAGAGAGAGAGAGAGAGAGAGAGAGAGAGAGAGAGAGAGAATGAGAGAGAGGGAGAGAGAGGGAGAGAGAGGGAGAGAGAGGGAGAGAGAGGGAGAGAGAGGGAGAGAGAGAGAGAGAGAGAGAGAGAGAGAGAGAGAGAGAGAGAGAGAGAGAGAGAGAGAGAGAGAGGAGGGGGGAGAGAGACACACAGAGACAGAGACAGAGACAGAGACAGAGGCAGAGAGAAAGAGAGAGACACACACATACACAGACAGAGACAGAGAGGGAGAGAGGGAGGGAGACACAGAGAGACAGACAGAGAGAGACAGAGATACAGAGACAGACAGAGAGACAGAGACAGAGAGAGACACACACAGACAGAGACACAGACACAGAGAGACAGACACAGACACAGACACAGAGACACAGAGAGACAGAAGGGACTAGGACTGAAGATCTGTTTTCACTTAGCTGACCGGGACCTTGGAGACTCTCTAGTCCAATGCTGTCATTTTACAATCGAGGAGACTGAGGCCCATTAAGTAGATGGTTATACTGAGGGAGGGTCTGAGCAAGCATTTGAAGTGAGGTCTTCTAATTCTAGAGCCAGGATTTTTGCCCACTGTTGCCCACTAGTCTTAGAGTGCTGCTATGGGCAGCCAAGTGGTCTAGTGAATAGAACTCGGGGCTTCTAGTCAAGGAAGGCTTGTCTTCCTGAATTCAAATATAGTCTTAGACAATTCCTAACTGTGTGACCTTGGGCAAGTCACTTAACTCTGTTTGCCTCCGTTTCCTCATCTATAAAAATGAGCTGGAGAAGGAAAGGGTCGGCCACTCCAGTATCTTTGCCAAGAAACCCCAATGAGGTCATGATGAGTCAGACATGACTGAAAAATGACTCAACACCAAAACAACAATGGGGTCACTGATTGATTAAAAACTTGCTTAGGGTCACATAGTCAGGACAGTGGAATGGGTTGCTTCTGGAGATGGGCCACTCCTGCCACCCAGCAGAGGTCTTCAAAGCAAAGGATGGGAGCTCACGCATTGGGAGTGGGGGCAGGGGAGCCTGTCACGTCCCTCTGCGGGTGGGCAGCCCTTGAAGTCTGCTTTGAAGGGATTTCCTCCTGCAATGACTTGTTCTGGGCCCCTAGATTCCTCTTGTGGCTATGGGATGTGTCTGACAGCCCCTTGGCTATGCCTAGGCCCCCTTTGCTCCAGAACACTCGGGTGATCCCCTTTCTTTGATGAAGAATCCCGAATCTTGCTCTGCCAATGTGGCATCTTCGCTGCGGAGCCCCAAGAGTTTCGGATGCTGACAGACTGGGCGGCGGGGCCAGCAGGTGGCAGTCATAATTCAGCGTAGTTGGTAATTAGTCGGAGTGCCAAGTATCCCACGAGGGAATGAGTCGTGGGTTTATTAAATGATTCAATTATTCAATGCATTGATCAAGAAAAAGATCTGGTGCTTAATTTGGAAAAGCTGACGGGATTAGCAAGATGCCAGGCTGCAATAGTGACAAGAGAAGACACGAAGGGGGCTGACTGAGGCCCCGATGCCCATTTACCTGCCCATTCGGAGTTGCCGGGGGTTTCTGTGTTTGTTGTTGGGTTTAGTTTTGGGAGGAGCCCCAAGGAGAGATGCCATGTCTGGTGAGGGCACTCCAGGATTAAGAGAAGGTGGACGATGGAGGACTAGGAAGGGAAATGACCCAGCTCACATCATCACAGACTGGAAGAGAATTTAGAAGCCAGTAACTTGTCCTGCCCTCTCATTTTTCATGAAGGGAAACTGAGGCCCAATGATATGCTCAGGGGGACATGGCTGCTTAATGCCACTGACATCAGGACCAGGATAGGCCAGGGCTCTGGGCTTCCAGCCCAAGGCTCTTCCCAGTAGACCATATTCATTGCTTCTGAGGCACTTGGATCCAGAGCATGCATTAAGGAAAAAGACATCATTGTGGGAGCTCAGACAGCCTGGTGAATGCACTTCTCAGGCGAAAAATACAGACACTTGGAGGCAAGATCTCTCCTTGATACGTGATAGGGAGCCCACCGAGCCCTCCAGAGGGAGCGCGGGCTCGAAGGACAGGCTAGGGAATCCTGTACTGAGGGACCGGTAAGGCCGGGCCACCTGAAGAAGTGGCACCACGAAGGAGGTCTGGATTAGTAAGACGCGTTCAATCCTTTGGGTCACTCATCTAAACTCCTTGAGCCTCAGTTGACCTATTTGTAATAAAAAGTACGGAGGGGTCTTGGACTAATAAATGGTCTTTGAGATCTCTTTGAGCTCTAAATCTAGGATCCTTGGAACTTTCTCTACCTTTGTGACTTTGGACAATTTTGAATTGCTTCTCTGGTCTCATCTTCCTCCTCTGTAAAATGAGGGAGTTACACTAGAAGGTCTCTGAGAGGCAGCTAGGTGGTGGAGTGGATAGAGGCCAAGCCCAGAGTAGGGAAGCCCCGAGTTCAAATCTGACCTAAGGCACTTACTAGCTGTGGGTCTCTGGGCAAGTCACTTAACCTCTGTTTGCCCTGATTTCCTCAACTCTAAAATGGGGATAAGAGGAGCACCTACTCCCAGGACTGTTGTGGAATCAAATGAGATGATACTGGTCTCTCCAGAAATGCTTTCTCCTTTCCCTCTGAGGTCCTTCTCAGCTCCAAGTCTACCATCTTCTGATTGGCCCCCCCAACTCCAGGTACAACCTCTTTAGAGGCATGCAAGAATGCAAGCGGTCTAGAGACAGAGTCTGGGGTGAATTTATATGTTTAAATACCAAAAGGAAGAGATTAAAAATGCAAGGAGGGCCTCAAGGCGACCAGAGGAAACTCCTTAATTCAGGAAGACTCATCTTTGTCCACTCAAATCTGCCCTCAGCCACTTACTAGCCGAGTGACCCTGGGTAAGTCACTTAACTCTGTCGACCTACGTTTCCTCCTCTGTAAAATGAGCCAGAGAAGGAAATGGCCAACCGCTGCAGTATCTCTGCTAAGAAAACCCAAATGGGTGGGACACGACTGAAGGGAGTGAGTGAACAACAAGGTTAGACTAGTTCATGGAAGACAGATGCTGAAGGCTGGCCATTGGTAGGCTTAAAAGCTTATCTCCCTCCCCAAACAGCCACTGCTCACCTTCCTCAGCAGCCCTGGGGATCCCTGGATGGGAAATGAAGGACTCTTCGTTTGGGGTGGCCAGGGAGCCATTGCAGAGAAATGTTTCTATACTGGCTTATTTCCAAAGCTGATTTACTTAAAAACCTCTAAACAATCTCCGTTCCTTTCCTGCTAGAGGTGGGCTTAGTTACAGGTTTCCTCTGAGCTGCCTCCACATTCAAGGCAGTTAAGCCAAGTGGGTAGAAAGCTGGACTTTTATCTGTAAGGAAGACCTCCGTGGAATCCTGCCTCAGGCATTTATTAGCGGTGTGACCTTGAGCAAGTCACCTAACCTCAGTCAGCCCCAGTTTCCTCGTCTGTAAAATTAGGGTAGTGACAGCACTTCCCTCCGAGGCCCAGAGGAACTATCTGAAAAGCGTTCTCCAGAGTGAAGGCTCTCCTGGCTATTGATTCTTCCAAATCTGGGACTGTTTCCCCTGTTTTACTTGAGTTGGTTTTGGGGGCTGCGTGGGTGGAGGGTTGGGGCCAGTGAGCATGTCTTTGTGTATGGCAGGATTATAGTTATACTGAAATTAGGACAGGGGGGGTATGCTTAATCCTTGCCTCTGACAGAAGGAGAAACTGAGACCCGAAGAAAGTAACGGACGTGCCTGCAGTGCCACAGGCGAGTCTTGACCCCAGATTCTCTGGGTTCAAATCCAGAGCGCTGGTTTTATTTTCTCCATCGCACGCTGGCTCTCGGGATCAAAGGTAAAAGGGGCCAAAGAGTGGCCGGAGAGGTCGGCGTGGGGCCACCTTCTGTGGCCGAGCCACAGATCTGTTTGCACTCGGCTTACCTTAAAGCTCTCTTCTTCTTCTTTGTACACCGGTTCCAGCCGCGCCAGGCCAGCGATGAACTCCATGGCCGTCAGAACCTTCTGCCTCTGCTGCCGGACTCGCCGGTCCGTGAGGACGTTCTTTATGACTTGGATGATCTGTCCTTGGGTGAACCCGTCGGTGATCTTGGAGAGACAACTGATGTTTAACGAGTTGGTGATCTTTCCCCCAGCCTGCTGAATCACTTGCTTCCACAGTACTGTGGGTGGAAGGAAAGAGAACATGGAATCCCCTCTTTAGCTTTCTTTCCAAAGTGGCATCTCATCACGCAAAGCCAACTGCATCTTGCTGGGTCCCAGCCAAAGCAGAGTCTCCACTCCCTCCCTCCACAGCATCGCTGACTCTTGTGCTGTGGCACAAAGACCAGCAGCACTAAATAATGCAGGGGGGGCAGGACTCAGAGTGGGGGAGATCTGGGTTCAAGACCTGCCTTGTCTCAAGCCACCTGCGCCTCAGACAACACTGGAAGACTATCCGGCATCGCCTTCCATCTTGAAGGGGGCAGAGGGGGGAGGGAGAGAGTGAGGGAAGGAAGGAATGTGGAAACCAACATCCAAACAATACTGAACAACTGTTTTGACACGTGAAATAAAAAGACCGTCCAGCAGAGATGGTCAACATGCATTGGCGAAGGCAGAATATCTCAAGAAGTTGAAACCTCGCTGGACTGAAATGTCCTTCCGAAGGGATTCTGCTCTTTAGGAACCAGATGCACGCCTGGAATCCCCAGCTCCCCTGCGGATGGAACGGGGCTGCCAATCATGGACTCAGGCACCCCAAAAGGTGCTGGGGGGGCATGGCGGATCTCAGCTACCCCCACCGTAACCGTGGGTGTTGTTACGAGGCGTTTGAAGGGTTGGCTGAGCCAGAATGAGGTCATGGGAGTCTTACAACAGCCCTGGAACCAGCAAGGTAGCTCAATGGGGAATTCAGTCGACTCCTGGTAGGCTTGTTGACTCTTCAGAGCGTGTCGATCTAGAGATGAGCCTCGGAGGGCCTCTGGGCCAACCTCCTCATTTTACAGAAGGTGCCGCCAAGCCAGGTGTGAACCCATCATCCGATCCAGCATCCCTGGGCCATGCTGCCTCTCTTATTTGGCAAATGAACGCCCCCTTTTCTCCACTCAAGAATGGTGCAAGATGGACGCCAGCCCCTAAACCAGTGGGGAGTGTCATGCCCCCACCTTCTCTTGGATCCAGGGCTGGGATGGAAACAAGTGGCCAAAGCTGACGAGAGCTGAGCTACAGACTCATGAGAGGATGCTCATTTCTATCGCCAAAGGACAAAAGGACTGACTGCAGGGCTCCTCGAATCGGAATCCAAGTCCCCTTGCTGCACTGAAAATACGATTTCAATGACAAAACCTCCATTCACACACCATCTTGGCCCCAACACGTCCACTCTTAATAGGAGCTAAAGCAAGAGTGGGCCATTTTCTGTGCAACTCATTGAACGGTGTCCTGGTGGCATAAAAGACGGAATGCAGTTTGCAAAGGGACCTGATGATAACTAGAGATGCGTTTCGGTGCTGGGGAAACCAGGCTCAGCATTTGTAAAGCACTTTGATGTTCCCTGAGGAAAAGGTTATTAAAATGTTTTTCAAGCCTAATTTTTGTTAGACGAGTTAAAAACTTTGACTTGAAACTAACCACAGGCCCCCTTGACTAATCCTTCTCCAACAGTCTCCCAACTGGGGATGAGACGGGGAAAGAAGCATAAAATGAGAGTTCTACTGCTCTGTAAGGCCACAAAATTTCCCAAGTGTCTGTTCTGCATGGAGCTCCGTGGCTTAAAGACAGAGGAAAAAGAAGACAAAGTCCCTGCCTTCATGGGGCTACAGTCTAGAAAAGTTTAGGGACGGGCAGAGAAAGCTTGATTATGGCACCATGTTAGTTCCATAAGAGAGCTGCCAATTCTGTTACTGGTTAGGAGATCAGGAGAGGACTAGAGGAGCGGGGGCTGTTTGTCACGGACTTTCTTTTTTTAGTTATTTCAGGGTTACAAATGACAGAATTTAATACTCTGTTGACTAGAGTAATTATTTACTTAAAGCTTGAATTTGCTGAGAATCCTCTAGCAATTTTTTTTTAGCCAGCAGAATACATGGAAGCAATTGTGGTCCTCCCTCATTAAATTCTAAGTGAGGCCACAAAGGCTTATTTTCTAAATTTTAAATATTTATTATTTGTTTATTTTAAGCATTAAAAATCTTCTGGTGCATCCTTCTTTCTCGGCCCTACTTTCTTCTTCTCCTTTTTTTTTTTTTTGAGATCATCCCAACATAATCAACTCTCATCCAGGCCTCTATCTATGCAGGCCCCAATAAGGATTCAGTTTTTAGGAGTTAGATGTATCATCTTCCCACCTAGGCCTGTAAACAGATTAACTCCATTGAATTTCATGATTTCTCTTTCATGTTTACCTTTTCATGCTTCTTTCTGAGACTTGTATTTGAATGTTGGATTGTCTAATCATCTCTAGTATTCTCACCAGGACTGCTTGGATCCTCTCTCTTTCATTAAACGTCCATTTCCCCTACTGAGGAATGAAACTTAGTTTTGATGGGTATATTATTCTTTGTGTAATCCTCTCATTTCTTTTCCCCAGTTTTCCCTCTACTACACTTATCTCTTTCTGGAATGTCTGTTGGCCTTGAGTTCAATGAGCATTTTTCTCTGAGGCTTTGCTTGTACCTGTTTCTCAAATTGTTATCTTCTTTTAAGTTTGTGTCTTGGTCTTCCCTGCCACTGTAGTAATTTTTTATAGTCAAATTCTCTTTTTTATGCTTGTCCCTTGAGTGTAAAACTAGGAGCAAAGGGTAGGGTGAGAGAATTGAAAAAAGGCACATGTACAGAGTCTCAGCATCTCAGAGTTGGAAAGGGACCTCAGGAGCTCTCCAGTCCAAAGTGGTTCTGACCTTTTACAATATCCCTGACAAATGGTTTGAACCAGGTTGTCTTGATTTCAAGGCCAGGTCTCTATCTCCCTATCCGTACTACCTCTCAGCATTGGGGGAAAAATAAAAACCAGCCCATGCCCAGCTTCCCTTTACTCCACATTGTACCTTCTCTCTCGAATCTATGCGAAGAGTTTGGTGGAAAGACAAATGTGCTGGACTTGGAAGCAAGAAGAGCTAGGTTCTAGTCCTATTTCAAATCCATAGGCAAGTCACTTCACCTGAGGCTCAGTTTCCTGCTTTGTAAAATGGAGATAACAACACCTACTTCCCAAGACTATAGTAAGGACCAGATGACACAGTATATGCAGGGGGCTTTCTATTGAGCTATTTGAAAATATATGTTGTTATTTTTACCTTTTCAGGAAGACTACTGCATTTCTGGATAGCTCTAACTGTTATGGTAACAATGGGATTTACTCTACCAGTGAATTCTCATGACTGGAAGACCACTTGGTCAGGCATAGTACACAGGGAAGGGAGGAGCTGGGATAGCAAGTGATCCCAGATGGCCCAATTCTTATGTCAAGCTGAAATTTCCCTCTTGGAACCTTCCAATCATTACTACTTTGGTCTTGTCACTGGACACCAATGACTCTGGAAGAGAGGAAGAAGCTGATGAGTTTGTCCAACTCTTTCTTACTGAAATCCAATTCATGCTCAAGTCAAGATATCCCCCCATGATGTTACTGGTCCATTTCAAAAATGAAGGATGAACAACATTACTCCTGGCTCTGTCCTCTGGTGCCTCGAGTTCCTCCAACCTAAGCCATGCTACATTCAACCACTGAAGTGGTCTTAAATCCCAAGTCTGGCCATATTCTGCCCCTCATCATCCCCAATCTGTCATATGAGATAAGTGCAGAGCATTTTGCAAATACTAAATCACTATACAAATATTAGGTGCTTTTATCATTATCCCCACAAACTCCAGTGACTTTCTATTGTCTCCAGGATCAAATAAAACCTCCTTTGCTTAGGGTTCAAAGCCTTACACAGCCTGACTTCATTAAGCTAAACCAAAATTCTCTCTTTTTCCCATACACATTTCTCCATCACCTATCTTCACACCTTTGCACTGGCAAGCTGGAATACCCTCCTTCCTAATCTCCACATCAGAATTCCTTGGTTCCTTTAAGACACAGCTCACTCACCACCTTCTCCATGAGGTCTTTCTGTTTGCCTCCCAACTGCTAGTCTTCTTTCCTAAAACCTTATCATCATCATCATCATCATCATATTTGGTCTCTCTAGAGTTACTGTCCTCTCCAATAGAGGGTAACTTCATTTAAGGCAGGGATTGTTTCTCTTTCGGTCCTTGTATCTCAGCACCTAGGACAGTGCCTAGCACACTGTATGATAGGAATAGGGTCTGGATTTGTGATTCATCAGCACAATGAGCTGCTGGTGAGAAAATATTCTTTATTGATTCAGGTTGGCACCTTGGCAATTTACAATCTTAGAGGGTGTGCGAGGGTGAACTGAGACGCTGGCCTGCCCCGGTTCACACAACCAGGATGTGTCAGAGGTAGGGCTTGAACCAGGTTGTCTTGATTTCAAGGCCAGGTCTCTATCTCCCTATCCGTAATACCTCTCAGCATTGGGGGGAAAATAAAAACCAGCCCATGCCCAGCTTCCCTTTACTCCACATTGTACTTCTCTCTCGAATCCAAAGGGGAGCTCTCATGTCTTGGGTTCTCTTGCCTTCTGCCCCCCTAAGTTTTTGCTCCAATAAAAATCACAGGTTTGGAGTTGGAAAGACCCTTGTGGGCATTTTGGACTGCTCCCTCCCTTGCATCATTCCCGAGCTTTCTTCATCTTGGCAAGAACCAGCCTTACCTTCCCACTTCCTGATCATCTCTACACTACATTCCACCCCTCCTTCCCCTTTCCGGGTCCCTTCTGTGTGGTGTCTTCTTCCATTAAATTGTAAGCTTATTGAGGACAAGGACAGTCTTGCCTGTGAACTTAGTGCCTTGTAGACTTAATATTCTTTTTACACATCAACCTATCTATGTATACATGTATGTGCATATGCACATATGTACACATGTAGCTAGAGATCCGTTAGTCCAGTCCCTTCATTTCATGAGCCAGTTAGACTAGATGGCCTCCAAGGCTCCTTCTGGCTTGAGGGCTAAGAGCTTACCATCCCATAACCTTTCCAGATTGACTGCTGGTGACTCCCCAGTACGTGCTCAGATTCCAGCCAACATTCCATCTCCTGACTCCATTCCCTATGCCAGGAATGCTCTTCCTCCTCACCTTTGCCTTTTGAATACTTTTGGCTCCATTCAAAGCTTATCTCGAGGGCCAACTCCTTGCAGGCATGCCAACCCTCCAAGGATGTGGCCTTTTCTGTGCATATGTTTTGTATTAACATTTTTTGTTAAATCAAAATGCTGCGGTAGCTCTTTCCCTCCTTCCCCTTCCTCATTAGAGAAGATGTCATTTGACAAAAAGATCAATATAGATAGAAAACTCTGTCTTACTTATTACTATCTAGCAGTTCTTTCTCTGGAATATGTTTTCTATTTAATAATAATAACCAGCATTCAGATAGTGCTTTAAGATTCACAAAGTACTTTGCAGGTGTCTGATCAGCTGGTCCTCAACCACCCTAAGAAGTAGGTGCTGTTGTGGGGAAACCGAGTCAGGCAGAGGCCAAGTGACTTGCCCAAGGTCATACTGCCAGTCAGTATTGGAGGCAGTATCTGAACTCAGGATCTCCTGAGTCCAAGGCCAGGCCTCTATCCATGGAGCCCCTGAGCTATACGAGTTTCCCTCCATAGGATGTCAGCTCAGCTGTTGAGTTGTCTATTTTCCTAGCACCTTATTCACAGAGTGTGGTCATTGGTTCAGACTGGGTGGGATGCTGTATAACCCTGGGAAGATCTCTCGTCCTCCCGGGCAAGGCTTTTTCTGTCCCTTTTGTCCAGAGCACCGTGCTGGCACATAGTTTGGACATGACATCTCACACGATGGCTGGCATATAGAAAACTCTTTCTAGAGGCGTCTTGAGTTGAATTTCTATGTGTGAAAAGAGACAGCTGTTGGCTTCTTTAAAAACAAACAAGCAAACATCAGCGAGGCAGAGCCAATTAAGAGCCCTAAGCTCAAAGGATGCTTCAGGTTTGAGGTGGCGAGGAGCCACTGCTTTCTCGTCCTTTTTGAACCTGAACACTTTGGTGCTTTGGAAAACAGACTCAGAGTGTGAAAAAGATGCAAAATGTCTGTTCAGTGAGGGATTCAGTTCCCCCTTCTTGTCAAAGAAACATTAGCATCCATAAGGGCTCTTGTCATCTGCCGGCCAAAAATAATAACCCTCATCCAGCTTCATCTTGTCTACACAACGTGAAACATATTCACACCAGAACAAAGGCATATTATTGCCCTTTTATGAGCAGGTGATTTATTCTCCCCACATCATGTTTCAATGAAATTTTCAGGTGTGGAGGCTCCCCCGGAGTCTGCATTTTGCTTAAATCATTTTCTGATGAAAGACAGGAGAGGAAAGAAAGGAATGCCCCCTTGCTTTATGCCTAGTCACAAGAACACAACTGGTGGCTGGAGCTATACTAATCAGGTTTGAAAAAAGATTTAGGGGACTTACCAAATCTAGAGGCGTAGTCTGGCCTGGGGATCATGATGATCTTCTGATAAACTTTGCAGAGAGGCTTGATATCAGCTTCAAAGGGGCGCTTGCTGGTCCCCACAATCAGAACTCGATCCTCAGCCTTCATCATCTTTATAATTTTGGGCAGGTGCTTTTTCAGGCGCTTGGGATCCATCTAGGAGAGAGAAAGAGGAGAGAGGTTGACCCAGAGACCGAAAAAAGAGACACAGACAGGCAGAGACAGAGAGAGACAAAGAGAGAAAGAAAGGCAGAGAAAGAGATGAGGAGACACACAAAGAGAGAACAGGGTAGGAAGTGAGAGATACACACAGAGACAGACAGACAGAGGAAGAGAGAGACAGAGACACAGGGAGAGAAAGAGGGAGAGACAGACAGTGAGAGCACGCACACACAGATTACCTTGGATAAATGGGAAGGATTAAGGAAGGGCAGGACAAACCATTGAAGCACTAAGAATTTATCAAGCTTCTACTACATGCCAGGTGCTGTGCTAGGCATTAAGGAGACATTCTTGATTAAACTAACTGTGAAGTTTTCTCAGTGAGGAACTTTCCTCAATTCTGTGTCCTGGGACAACAATCAGCATGTCTGGTTAGTTTAGGGATTGCTTCCTTGGGATTTGGGCTGCTGGTACTTCCTGTTAATCATTTGTGCAACAGAGGAAGGAAGGAAAGCAGGAAGGGAGGAAGGAGGGAGGGAAGAAAGAAAGGAGGGAGGAAGGGAGGAAGGAGGGAGGGAAGAAAGAAAAGAGGGAGGAAGGGAGGAAGGAGGGAGGGAAGAAAGAAAAGAGGGAGGAAGGGAGGAAGGAAGAAAGGTAGGAAGGAAGGAAAGAAGGAAGGAGGGAAGGAGGAAGGGAAGGAGGGATGGAGAGAGGGAGGGAGGAAGCACCTGTCTCAGGGGCCGATGCTCTGGCCAACCCTGGGAACCCTCAGCTGCTTCTCTGCAGGAAGGAAGCTAGCTTGGCTTCAGAGTGAAGCCTGGCTGGAGTAGGCTTTCCCCGCCCCCCCCCCCCCTTCTTCTCCTCTTGGTAAATGAATTGTTTTATGTGAGGAGCTCAATATTTTCTTCAGTGTTTGGCATAACAAAGGTATCCTGAGGTCCCATCACCAACCAGCCTTCTCAAACCCTTGTTATGGAAGGAAATGGAGCTTATTGGTTAAAAGCTCTTCTTCAATAATTGTATGCCTTTTGCTTTTGTGTGGGAGGGCGCAAGTAGGAACTGATTGGCCCTGGGTTCAACATATAGAATCATAAACTCACAAATTTTGAGCTGGAAGAATTCTTGGAAGTCCCTGAGCCTAGCCCTCTTGTTTTATGTCTGTCTGTCTCCCACAATTAGAAGGTAAGCTCCTTGAGGGCAGGACCTGTCTTTGTTTTTATATTTGAAAATGCAGCACTTAGCACAGGGGCTGGATTGCTGTTGTTCTGTTGTTTCAACCATATCTGACTCTTCATAACCTCATTTTGGGTTTTCTTAGCAGAGATATTAGAATGGTTTGCCACTTCCTTCTCCACTTCATTTTATTTTATTTTTAAACCCTCACCTTCCATCCTGGAATCAATATTATGTATTGGCTCCAAGGCAGAAGAGTGGTAAGGGCTAGGCAATGGGGGTCAAGTGACTTGATCAGGATCACACAGCTGGGAAGTGTCAGAGGCTAGATTTGAACCTAGGAACTCCCATCTCTAGGACTGGCTCTCAATCCACTGAGCTATCCAGCTGCCCCCTCTACTTCATTTTATAGATGAGGAAACTGAGGCAAACATGGTGAAGTGACTTGCTGAAGGACACGCAGCTAGTAAGAGTCTGGGGTTGGATTTGAACTCAGGAAGATGAGTCTTCCTGACTCCACTGTACGACCTAGCTGCCCCTCCCTATTGATTAGGCAGGACCAAACCATGTAACTATCGATATGCTAAATATATTAGCCTTAGGAGAAAAGAAAAGGTCACATGTATATTTTGAAATGACAAAGGTGGGATTGGAATCTATCCGTGATTTCAGAATCTGCATTTAAGGAAGAGAAAAGGCTCAAACCAAGCAACCTTGAGTGGCTTTGGGCTATGGCACAGGCATTGTTAGCATACAATTAGCCCTGAAATGGTGGGCCCTCGGAGTTGGCATCCACAAGCAGCTAAATACAACATAAAGAGCTGTCCCTGGTCCTTGCGATGCCTATAGACTTTTGAAGTCCACACAATAGCAAAAGATGTGAAACATCTAAAAAGAGGATTTGCTTTTGGTTCCCAGAACTTTCTTTTCTATGTTTTCGGAGTGGAATAAGAGAAGGCAGGCACAGGGACAAGAAGGAAAATGAATGGGGTGGGGGAGGTAGGGGGCTGGTTCCCCCATCCTGAGGTCTTTAAACTGAGGCTGTGGGATGGGTTGTAACAGGATTTCCCATTTGGGTCATGGATTGGACTGGGTGGCTACCAAGGTCCCCATTAAGGCAATTTAGGACACAGAGAAATAATCCAGTAACTTAGAGGATGTTTAGCATCCTCATTGCTGGCATCATGGCAGCTGCATCAGTATTGTCCTTGGGCCCAGTCAGGTGGTGTTCATGGTAACCTTGCCACCAAGGTTGGGTGCATCTCAGGTGGCCTTCAGGGCCAAGAGCCATGAAATCTCACTCTAAGTGACCACCCCACTTTCCTCTTGTGACCAAGGCTTAGGGATGGTTATTACTGGTGACTAGTTAGGCTAGGACAAGAGCCATCTTCATGGAGACAGAATTGTTATTCCTGCCATTAGAATCTGAACCCCAGTCTTTAATGATGCCCCCACCCAGGGTGTTTATGACCTATGATCTCATCAATATGTATGGGGCCTTCTACCCCAGGAGTTTGAGACCAGCACCTAAGGGTACCAACCCTCTATAGAGCTCTTCTGAGCTCTGGATTCTTTCACTCACAATAGAGTGCAAGTTCATGGAGACCAAGATATGTGTCTCAACCATCTTCCACATCACCACCAATGATCGTTATAATTTACATATTTTTTAAAGGACATCCATGTGATTTCATCAGCCTAGGGAGTATCTGAGGGGTAAACTCCTTCTCCCAAAGCAGATGACCTGCTTTTCTGGAACCTACTCTTAGAGAATTGTCTGGTGAAATGACAGGGAAGTCAACCTATATAGAATTATGCAGTCTGTCTATGTCAGAGATAGGACTTAAACTCTTCTTGGTCTTCTTGACTTGAGCTCCCTCTCTCTCCTCTTTGACAATAGGAGGCACTTTATACATTTGTTGAGTTGAAACAAAGGGTGGTGATGAGAAATAGAAGGATAATACAACAGAGAAGACGGAAGAAAGAGTAAATGGATAGAATGACAAAACCTTTGTCTTTCTTGCCATGTCCCCAGGAGAATAAAGCATGTGACCCCATAGAGCATTTGAAATCCTCCTCAAACATCCCTTAGTCCTACTCAGTGGCTCCTGCAATTAACCAAAGATAGATGCCCTGCCCTCAGAAATTTATATTATAGCATAATTTCCTCATTTTTTAAATGAAGGTGCAGTAGACAGAGTTCAGAGCCTGAGTCAAGAAAGCCCGAGTTCAAATCTGACCTCACACATTTTCTAACTGTGTGCCCCCTGTGCAAGTCCCTTCTCCCTGTTGGCCTCCATTTCCTCATCTATAAAATAAGCTGGAGAAGAAATGGCAAGCCAGCATCTTTGCCAAGAAAACCCCCATGGGGTCATGAAGATTCAGACATGACCAAAACACTGAACACCGCCAACAAAAATAAGATCACGTTAGAGATATTTAAGGTTTTTTTTCTAGTTTAAAATTATGTAAGTGATGAATGGGTCAAATGCTTCTTCTGTCCTCTAATACCTTTGTGACCTTGGATAAATTAAGAAACTTCTCTGGGCTTCAGTTTTCCCATCTGCAAATGAGAGGTTGTACTAGATGGCTTCAAAGTTCCATCCAGCTTTTAGTCTGTGATCTAATGACTCTGGGAAAGTTATTCAGCTCCATACTAGCACACTACTCTCCAAGGGCTTGGCCAAGCCTCTTCAACCAGTTTGAATAGGCTTCCTGTTTAATGCCACTCCATACCATCCAATGGCTTTCAAGGACTTTTCATACCTAGTCATAAGCCTTTGGTTGATTGATTCAGTAGCGGTGTTCCCACTGGTTAAAGTACCAGGGAGTAGCATCTTGTTAGTTACTTTAAGTGGGGTGGGGTAATTGGGTGATTGATTTGCTCAATTGATTCCCACTTTAACATTCAAACAAATCAGTTTTCCATTACATCAGTTTGGGAGTGTGGAGCAGTTATATCTTGGGTAGAGCCCTTCGAGATGCAGTTGTGTTTTCATTGATCTCTTTCAGGGAAAGCTCACTGCTCAGACTCAGAGAGGGGCAACAATCCATCCAAATGTGTGCCCTGGGGAAGAAAGCAATAATCTCAATCTTAAACTCCAGATTCTATCCCCAAATCCATTTAGAGCTATTAGCAGCTCTCCTGATCCTATTTGGTAGTCAGTTGGGAAACATTCAGAGGGTGCTAGGCATTAGAGCTGGAAGAGACTTTTGAAGCCATCAGTTCCAACCTTCTTATCTTATAGATCAGGAAACTGAGGCTCAAGCCTCTTGGACTTTCAGGGGAGATAACTGTGGTTATCTGAATTTAAATCCAAGGCTCTTTCTGTTGGGCATTCTTAGCCCACTAAGGATACTCTTGGAAGTGGTGGATGTTAGTTTTGTTTTCAGTGACATGATCCCAAGGAACCCATGTCTATTTTATACTGCAATCGTCTAGAGCAATGACTAAGGACCTACTATGTACCAGGCACAATGCCAAGTGCTGGGGGATCAAAGAAGGGTGAAAGCAGTCCCTGCCCTTATCCCACTGGGGGGGGGACAACATGTAACATATAAATAGCTAAACACATACAAGATATATACATACATATACATAAATATGGCAAAAATGGAAGGAAGTTTCAGAAGGGAGGCATTAGTAGGCCTCCTGCAGAAGGTGGGATCTGAAAGAAGCCTGGGGTGGTGATAGAGTGATAGGTGATAGAGATAGATAGAGGTGAGGTGGGAGAGCATTTCAGGCAGGGGGAACAGTGCAAACACTGGGACATGGGAGGTGGAGAATTGTGTAGGACGACTAACAAGTCTCCTTGTATAGCTGGATCATGGAGTGAATGGATGGGAGTAAAGGATAAGAAGACTTGGAAGCTGGAAGGGACTAGCTTCCGAAGGGTTCTGAATGCCAAACAGAAGTCTTTATATTTGATCCTAGAGGCAAGAGGACTTACCAAATGGGATGACAACAGAGTCAGGTTGATACTTTAGGCAAATGACTTTGGAAGGGAGGGAGAGACCAATCCAGAGGCTATTGCAGTAGCCCAGGTGAGAGGCCCTGAAATGGGGTGAGTGAGGAGAAGGAGAACTCTACCAGAAATACTGGCAAGGTTATTTGGTTACTAAAAGATCCCATCTTTTGGCATTTGCTACTCAGTGAGCCTCAGAAGTCTTCATTTCTGGCTGACTTTGTTTGATCTCCTCCTAAGAGGAATGTCTTCAATTACAATTTGGAGGTGCATCAGTGTGAAGCTTTGTCCACTTCAGGAAAGAGAACTCCAAGCCTAGGCTCAAGGATGATAAAATCAGCCACAGGCTCCTTTCCTGTGCACGAGTCACTTAAGAGGACTCCCTGAACTAAAGTTCAAAGCACTAGCCCTTAATTCTAAGTGGAGAAGTTGAATCCCTCAGAAGATAAAGACTTCTTGGGAACCCAGTGGTGAAGATGGGCTTTAGTTGCCTCCCAGAACAACACCAAAAACAGGAGCTTCCCCTGAAGCCACAGCAGGGCTTGGGAAGGTGAGAGTGACTCATTTACCAAGATACTCTAATGTAATTCCTGCTATTCTTCAGCAGAGAGAAATGAGTACCCCCACCGAGCAATCATTGGTTACCTTTTCAGCCGATCTCTTGGATTACATTATAATGTAATTGGCTCATTCATTTTTATTCGAATAAATTAAATAATGCAAACAACACTAATTTTACACTTGGAAAGCACTTGGTAGATAGCATTTGAGGTGGCACCTGACCCAATATCGACAAAGAAGCGATAGCCTTTCCACCCAATTGAAAATAGACAGGAATTCATTCCCTTTACTGCTCTGGGTCGTTATATTAATTTGGATGATGCTGAATTGTGGCTAAACCCAAGTCTGGACATTGTCTTAATGCAACCATAAGTACTTCTTGTTACACTCTGATATTTGAGAGGGATAGTGTATAGAGCCTCAAATCAGGAGGCTCCAGCTCCCATTCCTGGTTCTGGCATCAACTAGCTGAGTGACAGTAGGATAATTGCTCTCTGTCTCTAGGTCTTGGTTGCTCCTCTATAAAGTGAAAGGGTCCAACTAAATGCCTTCTAGGTACCTTCTAGCCAGAACAGTCTTTAATTCTGTGATATGTAGCCTACTTCTTCATGGAAGCTGCAATATGGAGTTGAAAGAGTCCTTAGAAGGTCGAGTCCAATCCTCTCATTTTACACATGAGGAAAGCAATTCTCAAAGGGCTTTACTTGCCAAAGGTCACACTAGTGGTAAGTGGTAGAGCTGGGATTCTCATTCAGATCCTAGGATTCCAAGTTCAGCACATTATCCATTGCATTATATATTAGCTACTTTGGAGTAAGTTATCTACACTCTGTCTCTAATGCCACGGAGTTCCCCTATATATCCCCTGAATTCGCTAGTCCCTAGTTCTCCTGCCTAGTGTTCACTGAGCTACAGAAATTTAGGAAGCTTGAAGTCCTGGGACAAGGATTTAGAACTGAGAGGTGGTCTAGCCCTACCCCTTCACTTTATAGATGAGGAAGCTGAGGGAGCAGTGTTTTGCCCAAGGTCACAAGCTTTTGGGATCTGTATCCATGTCCTGGCACTTCAAATATACAAGTGTGTCTACTCTTCCATATTCAGCCTATAAGGAAACCAGATTAATTTAAGGTTGATGTTCCCATGAATTGTATGCAACCTCGATGCTTTGGGACTTCTCAACATCACCTATAGACCAGATGAGACGTCCCCAGCTCAATATGGGTGTCCTAGAACGTTCCCCCACAATAAGCAGACATGGATGGCTATATAGGATCTGCCTCAAATTTCTAACATAATATAATTTTTGTTTCAGTTTCCTATTTGTTAATGGGAACCATTCTGACCTTTTCATAGAGAAGTCATGGAATATTTAAATATCACTTTATCCATCCATCCATCCACCCACCTATCATCTGTTTGTCTATCCGTCTGCCTGACAAGGTAACAGACCCCAGAGACATGTAGATGGTAGCCACAACACAAAATCACTGTAAGGACTTTAAGTATAGTTGGCTGGAAGGCAGACCTTTTCCTTTCTCCCTACTCCTGTCTCTAGAATATGTAAAATGCTTAGGCTGCCATCTGAATTACTTTGGACCACTGACATTGTTGCTGGTAAGTGCCCAGAGTCAAAATCTTTATCTGTGCATGTGTGTGTGTGTGTGTGTGTGTGTGTGGGCTCCCATTATAAGGGGAATGGGCAATGAATGGTGGGTTTAATCAGTGGTCTTCCTGCACTTGAGCTGTTTGATTAGAGCCACCTACACACAGGCACACGTTGCTACACCTGGTTGTTCTCTTTCATCACTACTGGGCAACTTCTCAAGTCATTGCCTTCTAGCTGGCCCAGCCAAGTGAGGGTGGCCTATTGTTAATGAGGGCAAGCCTTCACAAGGCAATTCCAATTTGCTTTAGTGTCATTAAGTCCCTATGATGATGATGACGATGGCCAGCACAGCTGTCCTCTTGCTGCATGGCACATAGAGACTGAGGTGTCGGGATGGCTTTTGGTAGATGAAGTCACAGAGTGTAATGGGGTGGAAAATGCAGGCACAGATTGTCTTACAGAATTTGGCATATGAGAATCACTGACCAGCTCCCAGAAGAGGAGGTTGGAGTGACAGCACAGATCCTGGCATGGGAAGGAGATTGAGTTCCCAAATATCAGAATGGGGAGGGACCCCAAGGGCCTCAATCCAACCTATCCCCCACCAGGAATCCCCTTCACCACATCCCCAACAGTAGTCAGCCAACTTACACTGGAAGACCTTCAGTGAAGGAGAACGCCCTCCCTCCTGACTGTAGCCCATTCCTCTTTGGGGGAGCTCTCATTGTTAGGAAGATTTTCCTGACATACAGACTAAACTGGCCCCTTTTCAACTTCTCCTCAATGATCATAAAGAGGGTTAGAAATCTGATATCCCTTTAAGTTTTACAACGCACTTTACATGTAGTATCTCACTTGGTCCTCATGACTATCCTGGGAGGTAGGCTCTATTATTATCCTCATTTTGTAGATAAGGAAACTTAGGCAGATAAATCAAAGAACTTGCCCAGGATTACACGGTCAAGCATCTGAGGCTGGATTTGAACTCAGATCTTCCTACATCCATGTCCAATACTCTATCATATCACCCACGCATGGATCATAATTTTCCCCCCTGGGGCCAAGAGAAGCATTTTAAACCTCCCCTCAACAGGGCAGTCCTCTAAATATTTTGAATTCACCTCCCATAGAACCATAGATGTTGGGTTGGAAGGCATCTCAGGGCTCACCTAGTCCAAACCTTTCATTTTTAAGGCTGAGCAAACCCAGTACCCAGAGCTGTTAAGGGACGACTAACAGAGCGAGTATTGAAACCCGGGTGTCTGCCTGGAGTCATGGCTGATGAGTGTGCATAGCAGCAGCTCCCCCCCCCCCACTTTTTCCTGAAACATTTCGGAGATGCAGATGAATGAAATGGCTAAAATCTGCCATCACATTTCTCTAGCGTGCCCGACCTGGTTTCTCAGCACCTAGGAGAGCGCCTGGCCCAGGGTTGATTGATTAATTGCCTAGGATCCTGGTTGCCCTGGGCATTTCAGACGCCAGAATGCGTCCCTTTTTAATGGAGCTCTCAGCCACGAGAGGGAGCCAATTGCCACTGCCGTGTCAAGTAATGAACGAATCTTCTAAACATTTTGTGAAATGATAGGGCAATCAGTGATCATTTAGGAGAAGAAAGGATGACGACGGCGCTTTCACTCTTCATCCAAATCATCCCTACCTGCTCAAGTGATGTATAAAACATAAGGGCTCCCAGTGATTAAAACCCTTATGAATTTAATCAGAAATTCCCAGCTAACCACTATTTGCTGTGGTGCAAATTGATGCAGAATAACAATCATGGAAAGCTGCCTTCATTTGAAAAAATGGAAAAAGCCAACTTGTGGGAAATGGCCTGGTGATTGGCAGGGGGAAGGGGTGGGTGCTGGGAGAGGAGAGCAGAGGAGGAAGGAAACAATTGAAGCAGGGCTCCCTGGAGGTGCCCCCACAGACAGAGCATTCCCCAGGAGGACGGAGGCTCTTTGTTCCCAGGGCCAGCCATTGTGGTGTTTATTATTACTGACAAAATGAAGCCCTTATCATCATAATTGCTGCCTTGCTGCTCTTTTCCTCAGGCCCATCAGAGAGCTCTCAGAAGGGCTCACTCAGTCTTCAGCTTCCACTCATTCACCCTTTCCCCCAGCTGGATTATTGTTAGGTTCCTGAGCCCTTTACAGCACACCATCATGGAGCCATCAAATGAGGTATCATCCTATGGGGAGCACTTTGTAAACCTTAAAGCCCTCTACAAATGCTAGCCACTGTCATTAGCTCTAGTCCAACCCTTTCTTTTGGCAGGAACCAGAGAGAAGAGACTTACCTAAGGTCATTCATACAGGAAGTGACAGAGCCAAATTCAGGGTTCCTCCCACCGGGGCTGCTCTCCTATGGCCCTAGTGACTCGTCTCAAACAGAACTAGGCTTCCTCAGGAGATATTTTGTCCCTTACATTCCCCCCAGCCCAAACTCCGACAGGGAAGCAAACCCTCCATGCACACAGTGCTTGAGAAGTAACCAGGAGCAGGCCATCACCTCCTTTTCATTCTTGGGGACTTTTTTATAGAACGTTTTTTCAGTGTCTCCAATCCAGACCACCGATGGCTGGAGCAGTCGGGCCACCTAAAGACAAGAAAGCAATGCTCTGGTTGGAAGAGTTTGTTTTTTCCTTCTGGGATACACACTTGCTAGTAAACAAAAAGGGGACTTAGGTTCTAGGCTGTCTGGGATGGTGTTGGGGCTGCACATGCATCTGGCCTGGGTTATCACATGCTCAAAAGCCCCCACGATTATTAGGACAGCAGCTGCCACAGCCAGCATCTAATGAGAACTGACTGACTTGTTTAAAGTGTCGAAAGGAGGATGTCATGGGGCCACAGACCTTAAACTAGCAGGGAGGGACTTTCTAGGACATCTACTCGAATCCACTGATTTTACAGAGGGGGAAACTGAGGCTTGGTGATCCATCTAGAAGGACATTATATGTCATCTAGACAAATCTTTTCATTTTATAGGAGAAAGAAGGCCCTGGGGAGACTGGGGTGGGGTCACAGGCTCTATCCAGAGATGCAGAGTTGAAAGGGTTCTTAGAAGTCATCTAGGCTAAACTCCCAAAGGTATAGAGGAGAGAATGCTAGGTTTACAGTCAGGAAGTGTTGGGTTCAAATTCTCTCTCAGACACTTCCTTAGAGCTTTTAGAGAGGTCACTTAACTGCCCATTCTGGGCCTCATTTTCCTCATCTGTAGAATGAAAGAGTTGGACTGATGATCTTCAAGGTCCCTTCCAGCTCTAAATCCATCTTCCCATGGTTGATACAGAAGAAAAATGACTTGCTTAGGGTCACAAAGGCAGTAAGTAGCATGACCAGAATTTAAACCCAGATCCTTTTTCCTTGAGCAAGGATACTCACTACTGGACCCCACTACCTTGTATAAATGGCCTCCATGCTCAAAGACCACCGAGTTCTCTTTCTTTCTTTCTTTCTTTCTTTCTTTCTTTCTTTCTTTCTTTCTTTCTTTCTTTCTTTCTTTCTTTCTTTCTTTCTTTCTTTCTTTCTTTCTTTCTTTCTTTCTTTCTTTCTTTCTTTCTTTCTTTCTTTCTTTCTTTCTTTCTTTCTTTCTTTCTCTTTCTTCCTTCCTTCTTTCCTTCCTTCCTTCCTTCCTTCCTTCCTTCCTTCCTTCCTTCCTTCCTTCCTTCCTTCCTTCCTTCCTTCCTTCCTTCCTTCCTTCCTTCCTTCCTTCCTTCCTTCCTTCTTCCTTCCTTCCTTCTTCCTTCCTTCCTTCCTTCTTTCCTTCCTTCCTTCCTTCTTTCCTTCCTTCCTTCCTTCCTTCCTTCCTTCCTTCCTTCCTTCCTTCCTTCCTTCCTTCCTTCCTTCCTTCCTTCCTTCCTTCCTTCCTTCCTTCCTTCCTTTCTCTTTCTTCTTTCTTTCTTTCTTTCTTTCTTTCTTTCTTTCTTTCTTTCTTTCTTTCTTTCTTTCTTTCTTTCTTTCTTTCTTTCTTTCTTTCTTTCTTTCTTTCTTTCTTTCTTTCTTTCTTTCTTTCTTTCTTTCTTTCTTTCTTTCTTTCTTTCTTTCTTTCTTTCTTTCTTTCTCCCTCCCTCTCCCCCTCTCTCTTTCTTTCTCTTTCTCTCTCTCTTTCTTTTTTCTCTTCTTTTTCTTTTTAGAATATTTTTCCATGGTTACCTGGCTCATTATCTCCCCACCTGCTCTTTCCTCCCCCCCTCAAATCTGACAAGCAGTTCCCCTGGGTTATGCATGTATCATTGTTCAAAACCTATTTCCATGTTATTCATATAGACCGCTGGATTCTGATAGGATCTTCTTTCATGGTCCTGTCCAGAACCTCAATGGCCATTGCATCCAGAGGGCAGCAGGGCCACAGAAGGCTTTCCCTCACACCTCCACACTTTTCCTCTTGTGTGTATACCTTTAAAGACTTAGGAATCCTGCTCAGAGGAGTCAGCCCCCTTGCTTACATGGAGCCCCAACCTTCCAGCCCACTGGGATAGGAGTTTCCAGCTGGAGATGAATGGGACATTGAGGCTTCCTTCCCCCCACGCCCCCTGTGAATTATCTTCTCCCTCCAGTTCTCCAGTTTATTCAGGTTTGTTCACCCACAGAAGCACTGCCTTCTTCAGGATAAAGAGATTCAAGACTTTATATTCCATGTGCAAACGGGCTTTTCATTGCTGGCTTCAACTCTGCTGGAGAGACTGTGTGGGCGCCTCCGGACATGGATGAGGCTTAATGGCAGTACTTGGCTAAATGTCGCTTGGTGATTTATAGCTCTGGTAAAAATAATGACCACACATGGGACATTCTCTTTAAAGCCCCAAGAGACAGAAATCCTCTCCCCCTGCCTCCCTCCCTCCTCTCCTCCCTCCTCTCTGTCTCTGTCTCTGTCTCTGTCTCTGTCTGTCTGTCTGTCTGTCTGTCTCTCTCACACACACACCAACTTGGGGCTTTGTGTGAAACTGTGGCAAAGACGACATCTCCTCTGCAGTCTCCCTCATTAGACATGCTCAAGGCGAGCGGGAGCCGTAATACTGGTTTTTCTTTTTTTGTCCTTGGGAAACGGAGATGCCAGGAGGGGTGTCTTCCAGGAGGCGATGGGCGAAGCCACTGGACGTGCAGATAGGCTGTCTGTTTCCCTGCTCTGCTCTGTCCCTGGGGATAAGCGGGGGCTGAGGAAAGGACACGTGGTCGGAGCAAATCTTGAGGCCACGCAGGGGGTGGAGGCGCTCAGACGGATTCACAGGCTGGAAGCTCATCCGGCCCATGCCACTGGGAGCCAGAGCCATCAGTGCCGATTGCCGGTCAGCAACTTCTAGCCTCTCCATGTTCAATCCCCCTTCACTGAAGAGGTGGTGAGGCTGAGGGGAGCGAGCTGGTGGTGGGGAGGGGAGGCTCCCCCTGTTCTTGGACAGGTCACTCGTTTCTGCAGAGTCCTTGTCCTGTGGGGCATCCTTTGGGCCAGCAGCTCCATCCTGGCAGGACAGCAGCTCAGGGAGCCCTGGAGAGGCCATCGGATTCAAAAGGAGCCTCCAAACCAAACTAAGTGGCACCAAATTGAAGCTGCACCCTGAGATGGCGGGTCTTGGAGCTGCCTGGGGCCAGAGAAGGATCGGCCAAATCCTAAACAGTTTATAAAGAGCAGAACTGGGAGCTGAAGCCGTAGAGCCTTTTCCATTCTCAATTTAGAAAATGCTTTTCCAATGGATAATGGGAGACGCCTAGCGGAAAGATTAGGGCTTGGCACAGTCCTGGGCAGTCTGGGGGGTCAGGCTGTCAGATCAGGGCCACACTGGAAGGGATGGCCCTTTGAGACCCTCTAGCCGAGGGTCTCAGTTTACAGAGGAGGAAGAGAGGCCCAGGAAGGAAAAGGGACTTGGCAATGGGCATGCAAGTAGTAAGTGACAGCTGAGATTTGAATTCAGGTCTCATCCTAGTACAAGGAGATCTTGGACAAATCCCTTAACCACGTGGTTTCCACCTACTTGAATTTAAAATAAAAGGGTACATTAAGGGCAGGTTGGAAAATGAGGCCCAGGCAAGGAGAACAACTTATACCCAGGATCATAGATTAAGCTAGAGGCCACTTAATTCAGCGATCCCATTTCACAGAGGGGAAAACCGAGGCCCCAGGGACCACGACTCATCCAACATCATAGTCAGGCTGGGTCCTCCGATGCTGGAGCTGTGAACACATCCCTTATACTGTCGTCTCCTGCTCCTGGCCTCCATCACTGCAGCCTCCATCCCACAGCCTCCCTGGGCTTGTTTCCTCACTTACTAAATGGAGGGACCCAACCAGGCATACTTAATGCCTTCTGCAGTCCAGATCCTCCAGGCTTCTGCCCTTGCACCTCCCCAAACCCAGGCAGTGGGGCTGGGACGGTCCCCGTCTGCTGACCTCTCAGCCCAGGCTTCCACCTGCTATTTCTTTCCCTGAGACTGATCTGGCCGAGAGCTTCTCTTTTCACCTCTCTCAGGGGTTCTGAGCATGGCCGAGCTCCAGGCCCAGTTTCTCTGCCCATATTTTTGCTTGTGAAAATCCAAGGGGCCGTTGCCTGGCCACTGTGCGTGGATGCTCTTGTTTGCTGACGGTGGGATGACTTCCTTTTCCTTCCTGGCAGAGTCCCAGGAAAGGCAGGCTTGGAGAGGCCCATCACCTCCCCGTGCCAGTCGCTGAGGCCCCTTGCTGATGGGGGCTCCAATGGGAAGAGGCCCAGGCATGAGCATGAGCCCTCCTCAGCCATCCCCCGGGCCAAGCAGCTTTGTTTCCTGGAGAATCTTGGCTCCTTTGTTAGTCTTTTCACCTTTGCAGAGGAGGCCCCGACTAAAGGCTCCATACAAAGTTCCGGGAAACGACCCCTGGATCTCCTATCTAATCAGACAATAGGATACAGGACAGCTCCAGGCTCTGGAGGCCTCTGGGAGCTTCCTTTACCTTCTTTTCCATCAGCTTCTCTTCGTCTTTGATCCCTGCTGGGGGACTCGGGGGGAGGGGGAAGCATCTCTGAGTAGACAGAAACAAGGGGCCACTTAGACGTGCCCCTTTCTGGGACAAGGCCCATGAAGAGCATCTTTCACTGGCCAAAGCTCCTGGAGGAAGCATGGAATCTTGGAAAGACCCTGAGCTTTGGAGGCTCAGGGTCTCAGGAGCAGAGATCTGCCACTAGAGAGGATGCTAATAGGCTGTTGGTTCTGATCCTTTCACTTTGCAGAAGGGGAAACTGAGGCTCAGAGAAGGGGAGGAGCTTGTGTATGGTCACAGAGTTTATAAAGTGGAATGTCAAGACAAATCTCAACCCCACATAGGGGATACATGGGTCTGGCTCGGCCGCTATTATTTAGTATATAGAAATCTCTACCTCCCTGAGCCTCAGTTTCTTCTTCTGTGAGATGAGGGGATCAGACTGGTGGCCTCCGATGCTCTTTCAGGTTCTAAATTTATGACCATCTTAAAAGGGGCTTTTTCAGTTGTCCTGCTGTTGAAAAAAATTGGCACCAGCTTCTTTCTCCAAAGGGGGAAGGAAATTCATTGTAAAAACAACTGAATCTGGGATCCACATTTGCTTTCCTTTCATTCAAGGGTTGGATGGATCCCAAAGAGTCATACATTAACTCCCAATAGCACAAAACAGGCCCTTTCTGAGCTGAGCTTCTCCTTTTTCCACAAGATCTATTGTCCCACAGTAACTTTAACGAAGGCCGGATGTGCCCAGTCTCAGCTGGGTATGGGAGCCAGGCTATAACTTGGAATTCTGTGTTCCTTTCTCCCAGGAAGCTCCAAGCAAGATGAGACTGGCAGAGAACTGATTTGGGGGGCTTTGGAGGAGTCAGTAAAGCTCTGGAAGGTGACACTTTGCCAGTTGATTTTTGGGACCACCTTTAGACCTTTCCATTTATCACTTTGGAGGAGGTTGATTTTGAGGGGGGGCGCTGATATCCTGAAATGGTTAAGCTAACAATCTAGCCTTCCTCAATGCCCTTGGTAAGAAGATTTAACAGAACCCCATGGGCCTTCTTTCCAGCTTAACACAGGATTATACCACTATGGGATTGGCCATTAAACTGTGAGCTCCTTGCAAGCAGGCCCTGGCACATAGCAGGTGTTCACCAAATGTTTGCCAACAGGTCGACAATCCTCTTGGCCCTAAGCCATCTGCCCACATTTCCATCTTGCCAACGAGGTTATGAGGTCCCTGCAGTGCTGTGGATTTGGAGTCAAAAGAGTTATGTTTTTGCCTTCATCATCCTTGACTTTTCCCCTCGCTCTCAAGAGCCACATCCAATCAGTTTCCAAGAGCTGTCCAACCCATCTCCCTCACTTCCACCCTGTTCCTCTTCTCCAATCACGTGGCCACCACCTCATCCAGTACCTCATCACCTCTTGCCTGGTCCACTGAGCTAGCCTCCATGGCTCCAATGCCTACCTCTCCAATCCAACCTCTGCACAGATGCCAAAATGATGTCTCGGAAACATCGCGTTGCCCTGGTCATGTCCTACTCAAGACTTCCCATTGGTGGCCTCCAAGATGACTGAAGCAAGGGCTGCTCGGACCCTAGACCAGAGAGGGGGGCTCGGATTGCAGCTCCTCATGCAGGACGTGCAAAGGCTTTTGGCTTTCACTCTGCCTGTTGTTCATGTTCGGCCCCCATTCCTATAAATCATATGACTCATTGCACGGACCTTCTCACATCTCCTATATTGTCTTCCTTGCTCCTTCCCACTCCCCACCCTGTGCAGCTCTGCTTGTCTTTTGTTCTCATTTGCACTTGCTCTCTGCTTCTGTCTCTGTCTGTCTTGCTCTCATTCCCTCACTCATCCCAACCTGTGATTGGTGGAGGAATATCCTCTTTCTCTTATTACCTTAGTAGAGTTTGTATTTATTTGTCCTGCACCTGCTCACGCATGCACATGTTGTCTCCTCCCATAAACTATAAGCTCTGTGAATGATTGATCAGACAGTTGCCTTGGGGCTCTGAAGGTTACTTGATATGGCTGGGATATATGAAGGGAAGGACTTGAAGCCGAGAATTCCAGACACTAAAGCAGGGTCTCTGTCCACAGCCTCATGCTGTCATTCATTCTGATTCATAACATATTCATCTGTCTGTATGGGTGCCTTCATTAGTTGGCTGTTAGATTCCAAGGAAGGAAGAAAAGAAGAAAGAAAGGGAGATAGGCAGGAAGAAGAAAGGAGGAAAGGAAGAGAGAAAGGAAGGAAGAAAAAAGGAAGAAAGGAAAGAAGGAAAAAGGAAGGAAGGCAGGATGTAAGGAAAGAAGAAAAAAGAAGAAAGGAAGGAAGGAGGGAAGGCAGGAAGGAAGAAAGGAAAGAGAAAAAGAAAGAAGGAAGAAAAGAAGAGAGAGAAAAAGAAAGACAGGAAGGAAAAAAGGAAGAAAGGAAGGAAAGGAAGAGAAAGAAAGGAAGAATGGAAAGGAAAAAGGAAGGAAGGAAAGAAGAAAAATGAAGAAAGTAAGGAAGGCAGGAAGAAAAAAGCAAAAGAAAGAAGGAAGGATGAATGGCAGAAAGGAAGAAGGAAACAAGGAAAGAGAAAGAGAGAGAAAGAAAGAAAAATCAGATGAAGAAGCAGCCCTTCATAAACCCTTGGTAACCTTTGTAGTTCATGGCCCCTCTCACCTTTGGGTTCGGCAAACCCAGAAGCAGCTTATGAATGATATAAAGGGTATCTGCAAAAACAAGCAACATATTTGGGTCCATCCTTCCTCCACATGCTGAACTCAAGGGACTAGAAGGAAGCGTTTTGCTTATATATCAATACCTGAGGTATTGTCTGCTTCAGAGGAAGGAATGCTGGACTTGGAATCTGGAAGACCTGAGTTCTAGTTCTGTCTCAGATATCAGCTGTGTGACCCTGAGAAAGTGACTGTCTCTTGGGCCTCAGTTTCCTCATATGTAAAGTTAGGAGGTTGGACTCAGTGGCCCCTAAGGTTCTTTCCAACCCTACTCATGTGATGCTAGGATCCTTTGGCTTCTGGGCCGTGGTAGGTTTTTTTCCTTTTCATTGGTTCACAGATTCAGGGATGGGGATTGACATAGAGCCCAACCACATGAGGAAACAGAGGCCTGGATCCCTAGAGGCACCACAGCAGGAAGGAAAGGGCCCTTCCTCTGGAGTCAGAGGACAAGGCAACAAATTCTACCCCTGATTGTTGCTCCTTGTGGGATTTGAACTCAGGTCTGCAGACTTGCGCTCAGGCTCCTCCTCCCTGCCTGGTCTTCTTCTCAGAGGCTTGGTGGACTTCTCTGGCTCTCTCAATTAGACCTGCATTGCCTGCCCTTGTAGCTTCCTCCTTTGCAATATTCCTGCCCAAGCGTTGGCCACCCCTCCCCTCACTTGCACCCCAAGTCTCCCAAAGGCCACCGAGTGCCCATCCTCCACTGGGACTCCTTCCCATTGTTCTCCGAGCGCCCGCTGATGGCCCATCACTCCAAAGCCCTCCATGTGAATGATATGGATGGGTAGTTGGAGGCCATGGATAATTAAATGCACTCGACATCATTAATTCCTAATTGAAATGGTGTGGGAACTGGTTCTGGGCAATTTGCTCCAGTGGCCGGCAGAGGGCTCTTTGGTTCTGCGAATCAGGCGCTTCACTGCCGAGGACGCCGGGTGTCCTGCTCTGGGGAGGGCTGAGCGAGGTGACCAGCTAGCCGGTTGGCTGGAGGCCTGGCCATGGACTGGGGCTGCCTGCCCAGTCTTAACTGGATCTCAGTGGATTTCGGCGGGGGCTTTAGTGGACCAAACATTGAGCTCAGCGGGCTCGCCTTGGCCGGTGAATGGGCAACCATCCGGGGGAGGCAGAGCTCAGCCCAGGGAGCTGGCGGGCCCCGAATCCCTCTCCTGGCTGGCAAAGGGCACCAGCCTCCCTCGGGGTGAGAGACTGGCTCTGATGACTCCCAAGGGTCCCCCAATCCTCTTGTTCCCTGGATCACTCCCAGGGGTGACGTCCCCAGAGTCCCGGTGTAGACCCTGTGAAAGTTGTGGTGCCCAGCTCCGGGGAAAGGGCCCAGTATTGGGCTTCTCCCTCACCCGATGGAAGGCTTGGCTCTTCTGGCTGCTTTGGGAGTTCGGTGTTATTCCCGAGTTACTCCCAAGCTTGTGATGAGTTGGGTTCTGCCCCATCTCAGATTCAGAAAGGAAGCCCCAGAAGGCTCCCCCATCCCGTCTCTGCCTCTTCTATGGTTCCTTAGCTCCAAGCAGCTCCGAGAGCCTCTGGATTGGAGGGTGGCCCCAGCACCCCGCCATCTTCCCTCCCTCTTCTCTGGTATTTATTCATTTCCTTTTGCTTCCCTCAAGAAGAATATCAGCTCCCGGGGCTTCCCCCATTCGGAGAATAACGTGCTTCTCTCCTGAGCTGTGGCCAAATCACTGCAATGATAAGAACCCTCAGCATTTCTGGACGGCACCTTGGGGTCTGGAAGGCACTCCCCCAGGTTATCTCATTGGGTGCAAGGCGAGATGACCCTCCAGTCCTAATGTTGGAAGAAAGGAAACTGAGGCCCACAGAGATGGGGTGACGTAGCAGCATCAAAGGCTGGTAAAGGAGGCTCCTTGGAGCGGGGAAAGCTTTGGGTGATGTTGGCCAAGTGAACTGACCTCTGAGTGAAGACGGAGACGAAGGGGTGGCCTCTGATGTTCTCCCAGCTATCGGATTCTGCTGACTTTGGACCTCTTTGGACCTCATTTCCTGCCTTTATTAAGTGAGGGGGTCGGACCCCCAAGTCCCTTCTATGATGCTAAGTCTCACCACCGCTAGGGGCCTGGGTTTCCTCATTTTCAAGATTAAGACTGGATGATCCCGAAGGTTCCTTCCCATGCTCTAATTCGAAATGCCTTCTAGGAGAGAGGGAGCCGAATGGAGAAAGAAGAGCTTTGTTTTCAGTAGACCAGGAATGGACAAAAAGATACGGGTCAGAGGCACGGACTGGACGTCATCTATCTGGCTCCAAGGTCAGGCTCCGCAGCCCCTCAGTCACACCATCACTCAGAAACCATCCTATCAACGTGCCTCAGGCAATGCCCCGACTTCTACTGGAAACATCCCAGAACTGCCTCTCACGTCAACCTCTGAACTCATGTCCCTCTTGGGGGAAACCACCTGACCTGTCGCTGCTCCCCCAAATCCTCAGGCCTTGCCATCTGCTGCTATTGCTGTCTAGATCCTACCTGGGCTTCTTGTCATCCATGAACATGACCCCAAACCCTCCTTTTTATGTAGCTCCCCCCAATCAGAACCTGAGTTCCAATAGAACATAGAGTTCCTCCATTTTTATTGGTATCTCTGGAAGTTAGCCCAGTGCTTGGCACAAAGTAATTTTCTTTAAACCCTTAGATTTCATCTTAGAATCAATGCTGTGCATTGGTTCCAAGGCAGAAGAGTAGGAAGCGCTAGGCAATGGGAGTTAAGTGACTTGCCCAGGGTCACATAGGTAGGCAGTGTCTGAGGTTAAATTTGAACTCAGGACCTCCTTCCTGTCTAGGCCTGGCTCTCAAACTACTGAGTCACATAGTGGTCCCCCATAGTAAATTCTCTAATAACTCAGGCAGGTCATTCCATTAACTACGTGGTTCTTAGAAGACTAGAGCACAGATGTTTAAAGGAAATGAGCATTTTAACGTCAAAGGGAATCTTGATGAGGAAGATGGTGGAGCTCTCTGACTCCCAGGGGTACAGTACCTTCATGACAAGGTGGAGCATCATTTGGAGGCCAGTCTTGCCAGGGTACTTCCCAGTGATCTTGGATGGAGACAGATCAAAGAGGTTGGCTCCAGTTTCGGTGCAGATGGCATGAACCAGCATTTTCTTCCCCACACCAGAGGGCCCAGTCAACAGCAGCGTCTTCACCAATGGAGCCTTCTCGTGAACCGACTGAGAACCTGCAGGAGGGGAGGGGAGGGACTGAGCTCACAAGCAGACTGTACAGACCTGGCCAGAGGAGCCAGGGCTTTTTTCTTTTTGGATGGTGCAGAGAGAGAACGGCTCAGATGAAGAGGTATTGACTGGCCAATTAGCAAATTCATTTAAAATGAAGAAATGCTTCCCCTGAAGAATTTCAGTCATTACAAAGGGGATTACAAATGAGGAAGCCAATCCAAGACAAATTAAATTTCTTGCTCAGGAACACACAGTAGTAAAGAGCAGAGGCAAGATTTGAACTCAGATTTGTTTGCCATTATGAATAAAATACAAGAATAAGTATGGCATTAATGAAAGTAAAAGCATATTACTAAAAGATGGATTATAGTAAGTAAGCACATGTAGGATACTAAGGTGAGATCAGAAATCAGCATCACACAATAGGGAGAGGGCTGGGCTTAAGTCACAAGATTCGTGTTTGAATCCTGCCTTTGGTATTAGCGAGGCTCATTTCTCTGGCTCTCAGTTTTCTCATCTGTAAAATGAGGGGATGCTCTTTGCTTCTCAGACAATGCCAAATTCTGAGGTCAGTTTCAGAAAATGTCTTCAAGATGGCTCTTCTCTCTCCTATGTGGACGGCCCTTTGTCCTTTTTGCTCCTTTCATTCTCTAACTGGCATAACAATTATTTGTGCCCCATCCTCTTGATTGGACTGGAGGCTCACTGGGTACTAGGATTCTATCTGAACCCTCTAGGATCTTTTAAAAAATTATTAAAATTAAAAAAATATTTTCCATGTTTCTGTGGTTCATTTTCTTTCCCTCCTCTCTTCCCTCTCACATCCCAGGGCCAGCAAGCAATTCCACTGGGTTGTACAAATGTTGCCACTTGATACATATTTCTATATTATTCATTTTTGCTATAGAGCGATTGTTTTAAAGTCTAAACCCCAAATCACATACTCATATATACATGTGATAAGTGATGTCATATGTTTTTCTTTTGAATTTCTATTCCCATAGTTCTTTCCCTCAATGTGGATAGCAGCCTTTCCCATAAGTGCTTGAGGACTGTCCTGGCTTGTTGTATTGCTACTAGTAGCAAAGTCCATTACACTGGATTTTTCCACAATGTTTTACTTTCTGTGTATAATGTTCTTCTGGTTCTGCTCATTTCATTCTGCATCAGTTCATTGAGCTTCTCCCAGTTCATATAAAAAGCCTCCAGTTCCTAGCTGCACTCTTTGTGGCGGCCAAAAATTGGAAAACGAGGGGATGCCCATCAATTGGGGAATGGCTAAGCAAATTGTGGTATATGTTGGTGATGGAATACTATTGTGCTAAAAGGAATAATAAAGTGGAGGAATTCCATGGAGACTGGAACAACCTCCAGGAAGTGATGCAGAGCGAGAGGAGCAGAACCAGGAGAACATTGTACACAGAGACTGATATGATACACTGTGGTACAATCGAATGTAACTGACTTCTCCATTAGTGGCGGTGTAATGTCCCTGAACAATCTGCAGGGATCCAGGAGAAAAAAAACACTATTCATAAGCAGAGGACAAACTGTGGGAGTAGAAACACCGAGGAAAAGCAACTGCGTGACTACAGCGGTTGAGGGGACATGACAGAGGAGAGACTCTAAATGAACACTCTAATGCAAATATTAACAACATGACAATGGGTTCGAATCAAGAACACATGTGATACCCAGTAGAATCACGCATTGGCTACAGGGGGTGGGGGTGGGGAGGAAAAGAAAATGATCTTTGTCTTTAATGAATAATGCTGGAAATGATCAAATAAAATATTATAAAATTAAAAAAAATAAAAAGCCTCCAGATCATTGATCCTTACAGCACAGTAGTATTCCATCACCATCATATATCACAATTTATTCAGTCATTCCCCAATCGAGGGACACCCCCTCATTTTCCAGTTCTTTGCCACCACAAACAGCATGGCTATGAATATTCTTGTACAAGTCTATTTCCTTATTATCTCTTTGGGGTACAAACCCAGTAGTGGTATGGCTGGATCAAAGGGCAGGCAGTCTTTTAAAGCTCTTTGGGCATAATTCCAAATTGCCTTCCAGAATGGCTGTATTAATCCACAATTCCACCAGCAATACATTAGTGTCCTGATTTTCTCACAACTCCTCCATATTGAACAGTCTGTTAGGTGTGAGGTAGTACCTCAGTGTTCTTTTGATTTGCATTTCTCTAATTATAAGAGATTCTAAAATACTTTTTTAAATGCTTATTGATAGTTTTGATTTCTTTATCTGAAAAGTGCCTATTCATGCCCCTTAACCATTTGTCAATTGGGGAATGGCTTGATTTTTTTGAACAATTGACTTAGCTCCTTATAAGTTTGAGAAATGAGACCTTTGTCAGAGGTTTTTGTCATAAAAATTTCCCCCAATTTGTTGCCTCTCTTCTAAATTTGGTTGCATTGGTTTTGTTTGTACAGAAACTTTCAAATATAATCAAAATTATTCATTTTACATTTTGTAAATGTAAATGTATCTCCTGATTGGTCTTAAATTCCTTCCTTTCCCATAGATCTGATAGGTATACTATTCTATGTTTACCTAATTTGTTTATGATTTCCATCTTTATATTTAACTCATTTACCCACTTGAGTTATTCTTGGTATAGGGTGTAAGATGCTAATCTAAGCCTAATTTCTCCCATACTGTTTTCTAATTGTCAGCAATTTTTGTCAAATAGTGGGTTCTTGTCCCAAAAGCTGGGATATTTGGGTTTGTCAAACACTGTCTTGCTACTGTCATTTACCCCAAATCAATTCCATTGATCCATCCTTCTATCTCTAAGCCAGGACACCACATAGTTTTGATGATCACTGCTTTATAGTATAATCCTTCACATTTTTTTTATTATTTCCCTTGATATTCTTGATCTTTTGTTCTTACAGATGAACTTTGTAATAACTTTTTCTAATTCTATAAAAAAGCATTTTGGTACCTTGATAGGTATGGCACTGGAATAAGTAAATTAATTTAGGTAGTATTGTCACTTTTATTATATTAGCTTGTCCTACCCATGAGCGATTTATGTTTTTCCAATTTTTTAGATCTTGTTTTATTCATGTGAAAAGTGTTTTGTAGTTATATTGATATAATTCCTGAATTTATCTTGGCAACTTGATTCCCAGGTATTTTATCTTGTCTAGAGTAATTTTAAATGGAGTTTCTCTTTCTAACTCTTGTTGCTGGGTTTTGTTGGAAACATAAAGGAATGCTTATGATTTAAGTGGGTTCATTTTGTACCCTGCAACTTTGCAAGATTATAGATTGTTTCTACTAGATTTTTAGTTGATTTTCTTGGATTCTCTAGGTATACCATCATGTCATCTGCAAAGAGTGATAGATTCATTTCCTCATTGTGTACTTTGATCCCTTCAATTACCTTTCCTTCTCCAATTGCGACTGCTAGCATTTTTAGTACAATATTAAATAATAGTGGTGATGATGGGAATCTATGTTTCACTCCTGATCTTATTGGGAAGGCATCTAAATTATCCCCTTTGCAGATGATACTTGCTGATAGTTTTAAATAAATATTGTTTGTTATTTTGAGAAAAGACCCTTTTATTTCTATATTTTCTAATGCTTTCAGTATGAATGGGTATTATGGTTCGTCAAAGGCTTTTTATTCATCTATTGAGATAATCATGTGATTTCTATTAGTTTGGTTGTTAATATGGTCAATTATGCAGATGGTTTTCCTAATATAAAACCATACTTGTATTTCTGGTATAAATCCTACATGGTCATAGTGAATAATCCTTATGATAACTTGTAGTCTTTTATCTAATATTTTTGCATCTATGTTTGGCAAGGATACTGTTCTATAGTTTTCCTTCTCTGTTTTTGGTTTTCCTGACTTGGGAATCAGTACCATATTTGAATCATAAAAAGAATTTGGTAAGATTCTTTCTTTGCCCATTTTGTCAAATAGTTTGTAGAGTATTAGGAATAGTTGGTCTTTAAATGTTTGATAGAGTTCACTTATGAATCCATCACTTATGACATAGTATATACACAAATAGCTTGGAATCCAGGCACACCTCTTGCTTATCCTGGATGGGTGACTCTGGGCAAGTCATTGTCCTTTATATTACTCTAGGCAACTCTCTAAGACTCTAAGTTGCACAGAAGGAACATGGATGAAGGAAGTTTCCTGATTTGGGAGTTCCCTGTACCAATATAATGACCTCTAGTCACTTTTCCTTATCTCTAATAACATATATAAATACAAAGTTGATTGACTCAGCTATTAATTGGATATTCTCAAAATAGATCACATTAAAACTATTTTAATATTTCATTTATTTCCCCAATAACATTCAAAAGCAATTTTTACTATTGATTTTAAAAAATTCAAGTATTAAATTCTCTTCCTCCTTCTCTGAAATGGTGAGTGATCTGACATAGGTTTTACACATTTATTTATTTATTTGTTTGTTTATTTATTTATATCCTTTAACCTTCTGTCTTAGAATCAATATTGTATTGGCTCTAAGGCAGAAGAGTAGTAAAGGCTAGGTAATGGGGTTAAGAGACTTGCCCAAGGTCATATAGCTAGGAAGTATCCAAAGCCAGATTTGAACCCAGGACCTCTTGTCTCTGAGTCTGGCTCTCAAACTCCTGAGTTGTTCCCCTCCGCATTTATTTTTACAAACTTTTTTTTTTATTACCACTGTCTCAGTATTGGGGCTGTTTCCCAAGAAGATCAGGGAAAAAGGAAAAGAACTTATATGTGTTCTAATACATTTATGGCAGCTCTTTTTTGTGGTGGCAATGATTGGAAATGGAGGAGAAACTGGGGAATGGCTAAACAAATGGTGGTCTATGATGGTGATGGAATACCACTGCCCTGTTAGAGATGATGAGCAGGCTAAGTTTGAAAATACTCGGAAAGAAAGCCATGGGATAATGAACAGCAAAATGAGTAGAACCAAGAGAACATTAGACACAGCTACAGATGTAATCCTTGAATAATAACTTGTGTCACCTTCAGAGAATGAATTGAAAAACGGAAACATGAAAGACATTTTCTCTCTATACATGTGTGGGGAGGAGAGGGAGCAGCTGAGATACTTGGGGATAAATTCTATTAATAAAAACACCAATAACAATAAAAGAAAGAGACTCAGATCCTTGGGAGGACATTTCTGTGGCCCCTGGGACCATGGAGGCTAATCTGCCATGGGCAGCTCTGAGGAGTCTCCTTTCTCAAGGGAATCGAATGGCCTTTGCAACTTTAAGCAAGAATTATTTTGTCATTCCTGACCATGGGGAGCATATGCATGGATCTGTGGAATCTGGACTTTGAAACGGTGGCCAATAAACTTACTCTTTTTCATTACAGGATTGAACCTTCAGGCAAGGAAACTGAATCTGGATATCCCAAAGTTTGCTTATGTGCACATTTTAATTGTCTAAATTATTTATGCATTAGACACATATAAAGTGAGGAGCTGAAACACCAGGCACCAACTTGCCTCGATGAGCTGAGAACATGAAAACTACCTTCCTCCCTTAGTTGAGACATTTGTGGTTTAGCCGGTAGTATTCTCTTTCTTCCTGTCACTTATTGTATTGTAATGTGACAATGGAAGGATGCCCTAGTACTATTTTTACTTACAATTATTTTAGCCCAAAGTTCCATTTGCTTGAGAGGACAAAAAGTGAAAAGCTAGATGCCACACTGTCAAATCAATGACATTTAAACAAAAAGCCTTTACCTTCTGTTTTAGAATTCATCCTGTGTATTGGTTCCAAGGCAGGAGAGTGTAGGGCTGGGCAATGGGGGTTAAATGACTTGCCCTAGGGCATACAGTCAGGAAGTGACCGAGGCTGGATTTGAACCCAGGAACCCCCATCTCTAGGCTTGGTCCTAAATCTATTAAGCCACTCAGCTGTCCTCTAAATCAATAACATTTTGAGAAAAATGACCCCAGGATCAAATCAAAAGGGAGATGCCATGCCACAGGTCCCATGGCTGCCATCTTTCTTTGAAAGGAAATTAAAGGAAACTCAGAAATGTTCTCATTTAAAGTCCTCAGGCTTTTAGATCTATTCCTGCAAGGAGCCTTAGAAGCCCTCTAGTCCAACAACCTTATTTAAAATATGAGGATTAAATGGAGATCCAGAATAGTAAAGCCATTTACCTATATGACCGCTAAGTAGTGACTGAGATGGGATTTGAACCCAGGTCCTCTGACTCAAGAGCCCCACACTGCCTCTTATCCCTTGGCAGGATAGGACTGCCACCCAAAATCATGTTGTCAGAGAACAGGGCTGATGCACGGTGAGCGCTGGGCTCCTGTTCTACCTTTGCCACCTGGGACAGAGGTGCCACCATCCCCAATTAAAACCATCATTACATAAAGGTTATTCAGAGACCCAGAAGTCACTGTTCATAAAATACTGATCCCTTAAGAGGTCAATCTGTAATCTCTCCTCAGCCCCTGAGCCTAAGTCTAGAGTAATCTGCCTAGAAAAGGACAGCACGGCCTCACTGAATCATTCAAAAAGAGGAGCTGAAGGATGTTGTTTCAGATTTCGCCAGTGGATTTTGGCTAATTCCTCAGGCGTCCTGACCTCTGGTCCCTGCTCCTTTGTCCTCTCCCCACGTTCATTCATTTGCAGCCCTGCTGCTTGCTGGGGTTATTGCCTTTCCCCAGTGGTTTCCTTCATGTCTCACATTTTAAAATGGTCACCAGGCAAACAGGGATGGCCTAGAAATGCCGGCGTTGTCAGTGGCTTTTGTGGGTCTTTTATGCGCCACTGAAATGGAACCCTGCCTTCCCTCCCAACACTTAATTGAAAACCAGATCTGCTGCAAAGGCTTTTTGATGGCAACCAGTCAAGCACTGTCAAAGCTCAGAACAGCGTGGGGAGATGCATCCGCATGCATGTGAGGACATACATATTTGCATAGAGGAGGAAAATCACTGTACTTGGTCCACAAGCCAGTTTCCTTTCTTTATTACCTAATGGGAGAATCCCGTACAAGGTGATGAGCTGTCTCACGTCGGAGAGCGATGGCATCGGTTCTATCGCTATATGGCGAAGGGTAGTTCCCAGGTAACAGAACTCGCCTGTGGGGAGAAAAGGGGGTTAACAAATGGGGAAAGATTGTGTTCCCAAAGGCATTCTGGTAAAAGATCAACTCTCGGAGGATACAATACACTTGGAGAGAATCTAGCAGTGTTGGGTGGCAGGGACTCCCGACTCTTTTTTTTTTTTTTTAATGCCCTTCCCTTAGAATCAATACTGTGTATTGGTTCCAAGGCATAAGAGCAGTCAGGGCTAGTACATGGGGGTTAAGGGACTTGCCCAGGGTCACACGGCTGGGACATGTCTGAGGCTAGATTTGTACCCAGGACCTCCCATCTCTAGATCTGACTCTCCATCCACTGAACCATCAGTTGCCCCTTTTTAATTTTTTTAAATTTAGAATATTTTCCCACAATTACATGATTTATATTCTTTCCTCCCCTCTTCCCTCTCCCTCCCAGAGCTGACAAGCAATTCCACTGGGTTATACATACATTATTGCTCAAAACCTATTTCCATGTTATTCACATTGCAATAGAGTGATCTTTTAAGGCCCAAACCCCAATTCTATCGCCTTCAAGCTATGTGATTGATCCTATGTTTTTCTTCCGCATTTCTGCTCTTTCTCTGGATGTGGATACATTCTTTCTCCTATGAATTTTAAACTATTCCACCCTAATCAGACCATTCTTTAGAAGATCTGATTTAGCTATTTCCTGATCAGTAACAATGGAGATACTTGGAATGACAGAATCAGGTCTTGGAAACGACATTTCTCTGCCCTTCTTAGTTTAACAAGATTTGGAAGGTCTGTATCAAACTCAAGATTTAATTATCTAAGGAAATGGCCTTCAACAGACGTGCAAAAAAAGGACAGACGTCTGGGATGTCATAAGTCAAGCTAAGCCATCATTGGTACAGATGAGATGCAGGAAAGTGATGTAAAACTGTCTATATGAGGCACATCACTTCCTCTCTTCTCCTCTTCCCCTGGAGAGGTGACTCTGGCTGAGAGTGTGCTAGGCGTTTCAACATCTTGGAGTGTTGGGTGGTGAGTTTTGCCCTTGAGCTGACTCAGGTTCGGGCATCTTAGCTGAGCCCCTTTGGAGGTCAGGCTGATTCTTTCCTCCTTCACACTCAAAACTTTACTTTCTAGATCTTCTAATCTTCCCACCAGGTACTAGCCCCTTCCTTCTTCTTTCTTCTTAAATCTCCTCCACTATATCAATTAAATCACCATAAATTTCCAGCTGAGTTTGGGTGTTTCATTAGGATTTTATAAATATAATCCTTGGCAACCAAATAAAATGATTAAATTCAGCCTCAACCATAATTTTAACACTCCTCTGTTCCTCTGGATTGTCCTGGGTCATTGCGTTGCTGCTAGTAGCAAAGTCAGTTACGTTAGATTGTGCCACAGTGTATCCGTCTCTGTGTACAATGTTCTCCTGGTTCTCATTCTTTCGCTCTACATCACTTCCTGGAGGTCTTTCCAGTTCACATGGAATCCCTCCAGTTCATCATTCATGGACTCTTTTCTTGAGACATCTTGTAAGAGAAGGAGCTGATTTGATGTATGCTGGCCAGTGTTCAAAGGGGAGTTGTTAGAGACACATCTGATTTGCTCCTGACATTTTCCATGTTTAAAGTTAGTATATCTCTATGCTGGGATGTTGGCAAAGGGCAAAGTTATAAAAAATTAGCTATAAACAAGAAAAAAATGACCCAGTTGGTACAATGTTAGCCTTCTTTATTTTGTATCAATCGCATTTATAGCTTTTGAAAAATGAGTGACTGGAAGGAGTCGGCAACTCAAGGTGGGGGCAACAGATCTGAGGCTGGAGTGGAACATGAAGGGGGCAGTCTAAATAGAAATGGCCCACTCTGAGGGCAACAGTCATTTTCACTTTATAATTTTAAAGGAATATCAAAGGCATAATGTAGAAATAAATCTTTACCAGTTTAATTAGAAGATATCAAAGGGCTTAATTGTAACCAGTCATAAATCCTAACTGATATTTTCTGACTAATTTAGATAAGGTCACCAAGAAAATTAGTTTGGCTGTCTTCATTTGTCACAAGGATGGATGTTTCAAAACCTGTGCGTGTTCACGCTTCCTTTCGGAGTGTAAGTGGGACGTGAACCTAAAATAAAAATATATATTGGACGCGTCTCCTGTATTTGATTCCTTTTCCACGGCCCTTTCTCATAATAACAAGCGTGGATTGGGGTGAGCTTTGGGAGAGTCAGGAAGTTTTTCTTGAACACTGTCTAGAGACTTCAAAAACTTTAGGGGGTTGGAAATCTGAAAGGAAACAGGGAGTTTGCTTCGGCGTTTAAATACATTAGCCGGTGATTTCTGCATTGTTTTACTGGCCACCCTTTTACTGTGCCTGTGTGACAGAGACGTCCTTGAGAGTGGGATAGATGGCATTAGTGGGGACAGTGTAGTAATGATGACAAGCTTTCATTATTACTCCAGCTAGCCCGGCTCTTTAATGAGGATGTAATGAATAGAAGCCTGGTTAATTTTGCCTTCACCCGAGTAGGAAGGGACGCTGGAGCAACCATTATGACGAGCATTTATTGCCAGTAAACATGACGTTAGGGGTCACATGAAAGTGACCCCAATTTGCTTGCTTCCATATATCCGTATTAATGCCCAGACATGCCATATTTTGCAGAAATTAACTGATTTTGCTTAACTGTTAGCTGGTTAAATTAGGGGGTGTACTGTTTGCCCTGTTTGTTTGGCTGGAGAGAAAGGAGGCTAACAGTCCTGGGCACTATGCCAAGCTGGGGTGAGCTTGCTGGAGCTGTATTCCTGTGCTTGGACCACTGAGCCCTTCAGGATGCAGAGAATACACCCTGCTTATGGACCAGAGAGGGAAGAAAGGGAGAAAACCCAGTTATGGAAAGAGACCACCAAAGAAAGGCAAGAAGAGGTGGTAAAGCCAGTATGCTGGCCAAGAGAAAGATGGACCCAAGTCTAGAAAAGAAAGCCCAAGGCAAGAAAGGACAGCTTCTCTTTGGGAGAGCTGGGAAAAATGCCTTCTTGTTCTTCCCTTCATTTCCAGTGCCAAAGAATGACAAGCAAATAAAGAAAGGAGTTGGGCAGAAGTCTGTGACTCAGAGGAAAAGGGTGGGAAGGATGCTCTGGGGCAGAGCTATGCCCAGCGACAAGCAGGTGTCCAGCGCCCATGGAGTGGGGGTGAGGACACGGGGTTGAAGGGCTGTTGCCAATTTCCTATGGATTCCACTCACACATGGACTGAGATCCCCACAGATGCCCATGAGCTGACAATGACATCTCGATGGCGTTATGGAATGGCATTTTAGGGACATTAATTTCGGGCACAGATAATTTTCTGGAAATACTGAAGGATGAAATGGAGAGGTTGGGGATGCTTCCCTTCTTAGGGAAGGAGATCCTGTGGCTGGCTTATTTATGACGGCAGGGAGCAGAGGCGAGCCTAAAACCATCATGCCACAGCAAGCTTCAGTGTCGAAATTTTGAGTGGCTAAAAGAGTGTCTGCATGATTTGAAGTGACCTGATTAGTCGTGGTTAGACAGTCTCGAAGGGATGCCAACAGAGAGACTTGGCAAAATCCATCTCTTTTAGCCTTCAGACAGACTTGAGTTATTTAAATGATAAGGAAGGCTGATATATTTGACTTTAAATAATACAACCCAAATCTATATTTACATATGCATGATATACATTCGTGGATCATGTACACCCCAAGTCATTTTATACATATATGTACATAATATTGCTAGTCACTCCCAATGGATTCTAAGTCGCCTCTCCATTGGCTGTGTTGCCTTCAATGTAGACACAGTGTGCATTTATCAAATCATACTCCCCATTCTCACCCTCGAGGGTTCAATAAGATTGGCCCTAGTACTGTTTCTCAGACTTTCATTCCATGTCCTGTGTCCAAGGCCTGCCTTTGTGCCGTTGTGGGGGCTGCTCCCCAGGCCAGATATTTGATCTCCTCCCTTCTGCCCCTCGGCATCTTGGCCGAGCTCAAGCGCGGCTGTCCCCACAGTGCCCTTCCTGGTCTCTAGCCTCTCCCTCCATTCTCCCCTCTTTCCCCCAATTATTTTTTATTTTTATTTTTTTCCATTTCAAATGCATTTTTTTCTCCTTTTAAATATTATTTTATTAGGTGATTTTCAAACATTATTTATTGGAAACAAAGATCATCTCCCCCCCCCCCTCCCACCACCCCTCCTATAGCCAGTGTGTGATTCTTCTGGGTATCACATGTGTCCTTGATCTGAACCCATTTTCATGTTGTTGGTATTTTCATTAGAGTGTTCATTTAGAGTCTCTCCTCAATCATATCCCCTCAACCCCTGTAGTCAAACAGTTGCCTTTCCTCATTGTTTTTATTCCCATCTTTAGTCCTCTGCTTGTGGGTAGTGTTTTTTCTCCTAGATCCCTGCAAATTATTCAGGATCATTGCATTGCCACTAATGGAGAAGTCCATTATGTTCGATTGTACCACAGTGTATTAGTATCTGTGTACAATGTCCTCCTGGTTCTGCTCCTCTCACTCTGCATCACTTCCTGGAGGTTGTTCCAGTTCCCATGGAATTCCTCCACTTTATTATTCCTTTCAGCACAATAGTATTCCATCACCAACATATGCCACAGTTTGTTCAGCCATTCTCCAATTGAAGGGCATCCCCTCATATTCCAATTTTTTGCCACCACAAAGAGCGCAGCTATGAATATTCTTGTACGGGTATTTTTCCTCATTATCTCTTTGGGGTACAAACAGTGCTATGGCTGGGTCAAAGGGCAGACAGTCTTTTAGCACCCTTTGGGCATAGTTCCAAATTGCCCCCCAGAATGGCTGGATTAATTAACAACTCCAGCAATGCATTAATGTCCGACTTTGCCACATCCCCTCCAGCATTCATTACTTTCCTTTGCTATCATGTTAGCCAATCTGCTAGGTGTGAGGTGATACCTCAGAGTTGTTCTGATTTGCATCTCTCTGATTATAAGAGATTTAGAACACTTTACCCCCAATTATTTATGTATATATGCATCCATGTTTACACACACATATTTGATTACTTTATTATAGTATCCTATGTTAATAGAACATATAATAAGTATATTAATAGTGTCTGTCAAGTTACCATATGCCATCATAGATAGAAAATGCCTCCCAGACCTCTCAGTCTTCTCCTTTCCAGATGAATCATCCCCACTTCTTTTAATTAACACCCATATCTGGCATGGTCTTAAGACTCTCCGCCCCATCCTGTGGCTATCCTTCAAACAACATTCATCCTTGAAATATGGCACCAGAACTGAATGCTGTGCAGGGTCCAGTCTAACAGCTCCTTGGTCTTGGATGCCAGGTTCCTCAACACAGTCTAAGATTACATTAGCTTTCCTGGCTTTTATATTGTATATTGTTGACTCTTGTTGGGCTTGCGGTCCACTAAAAATCTCCAGATCTTCTGGACCATTCCACTCACACCATCCATTTTGTACTTGTGTCCATAGATAAAAAAAATATTAATATGGAAATATCTAGGTGGCACAGTGAATAGACCATTCACCCTGGAGTCAGGAAGACTTGAGTTCAAATCTAATCCCAGATATTCATTAGTTCTATGATCCTGGGCAAGTCACTTAACTTCTATTTACCTCAGATTCCTTATCTTACTTACCTTGTTTTCTACAAGAATAATGGTGACTAATGCAACCAAAATTAGAAGGGAAGCAACAAATTGGGGGAAAATATAACAAAAACCCCTGTCAAAGGTCTAATTTCTCAAATCTATAAGGAGCTAAATCAATTGTACAACAAATCAAGCCATTCCCAATTGATAAATGGGCAAGGGACCTGAATAGACAATTTTCAGATAAAGAAATCAAAACTATTAATAATCACATGAAAAAGTGCTCTGAATCTCCTATAATTAGAGAAATGCAAAACAACTCTGAGGTACCATGTCACACCTAGCAGATTGGCCAATATGGAGGATTTTCCCAATGTGGGAAAATCAGGACATTAATGTATTGCTGGTGGAATTATGGATTAATCCAGCCATTCTGGAAGGCAATTTGGAATTATGCCCAAAGGGATTTAAAAGACTGCATGCCCTTCGATCCAGCCATAGTACTGCTGGGTTTGTACCCCAAAGAGATAATGAGGAAAAATACCTGTACAAGAATATTCATAGCTGCACTCTTTGTGGTGGCCAAAAATTGGAAAACGAGGGGATGCCCTTCGATTGGGGAATGGCTGAACACATTGTGGTATATGTTGGTGATGGACTACTATTGTGCTGAAAGGAATAATAAAGTGGAGGAATTCCATGGGGACTGGAACAACCTCCAGGAAGTGATGCAGAGTGAGAGGAGCAGAACGAGGAGAACATTGTACACAGAGACTGACACACTGTGGTACAATCAAATGTAACTGACTTCTCTACTAGCAGCAATGCAATTTGATCCAGGACAATCCTGAGGGACTTAGGAGAAAGATTGTATCCACATCCAGAGAAAGAACTGTGGGAGCAGAAACACAGAAGAAATACAATTGCTTGATCACATGGGTCAATGGGGATATGATTGGGGATGTAGACTCCAAGTGATCACCCCAGTACAAATATTAATAATATGGAAATAGGTTTTGAACAATGACATAGGTGAAACCCAGTGGAATTGCTTGTTGGCTATGGAGGGGGATGGAAGGAGGGGAGGGGAAAAACATGAATAATGTAACCATGGAAAAATATTCTAAATCAATTAATTAATTACATAAATATAAAAAATATATAAAAAAGAATAATGGTGACTTTTCCCAGTCCTGGAATAAAATCTAGGTGAGATACCAGGTTGGTGATTGTCCTCAGAAGAACAGGAAATGAGGTTAGTTTCACTCACAAATTGGCTCTTCCTGATCTTCTAGTTTTTTGCTAGCCATCTCTCTATGCTAAACTAGATGTACTTTCCTCCCTTGAGGGTAGTGGGAGACCCTTTGGGGGAGTTTAAGGGGAGCAATGTCCATGCTGTCAGGCTTGCTGTATCAGTGAAGGAAAGAGGAGGGGTTAGAAAAGAAGGCAATGTAAAAACAAAAACCAAAACAAAAGATATAAGATTTTATATCAACATATTTATAAATAAAATAAAAAGTAAAAAATAATAGAAATAAGATGGTAGAATTTTGCCAACATTTAAAAGCAAGCTCATTGGTCTGTCTGATTTCATTATATCCCCTTTCTCTTCCCCTGACAGCTGTCTTTCTCCCACTTTACAATGCCTCTCCCTTTCTCTAGGACCTCTTAATGATCCCTGGCTATATCTCAGTAATCACACTTATCATTGCTTTCAGTGTTCTAAGATGTCATTCATTGAAATCACGTGAACTGAAGGGACTGAAAGCAACTAGAGATTCTATTTCCCTCCTTATCTTGGCTGTCATCTCTCTATTAGCCATTTTTGCCCTATCCTTTCAAATCCAAAGAGCATCCTTTCTAACAGGGAAAACAAGAGAGCACAATAAGAGTTGCGCAACTCTGTCCATTCAGTACTATCCATTATATCTGTCCCATCTGCTCCAAGCAGGTGTCCTGTCCCTCTTATTCCTCCTCTTCCTCCCAACACAGGGGCACCTCCCCATTCCATTCTCCATTTTGTTATTCTTAGTTTTCTTTGCCAAACTCAATTGATTCTCAACTAAGCACTCTGGGCATTGTTCTTATAGAATTGTTTTGTAATCTGCATTAAAAAAAAAGAATTGTCCCCCTTTTTTTGGGTCATCTGATGCAGGTATCTTTCAAAAACATGATGTTGATTGATGAGTTTCCTATATTTTAATTTACTTTTTCCAGACAACACCTCCTTTTTTTCCCTTGCAAGAATAATTTCTCCTTTCATTGTCAAAATTTAATTCTTGAAAGTTTCTCATCCTTCTTAGTCTAACTGTCCATGTAGGATTAATGTAGAATTATGGATATGAATATGATGAAAAATTTTTATTCCTTCTTGTATACTCATAGATTTATCTTTACAAGCAATCTATTAATTTGTAATTCCACCAACAATGTATGAGTGTATCAGTCTCTTTAAAACCCTGCAGGTACTGAGTTTTATCACTTTTATTTCTGTTTATTTAATAAGTTTCACTGGTCTATTTTCCCTTCCTTTCTACTTTTTTGGCCTAGTACAAGTCAGTTTTGATTGTAAATACTTTATAATTTTTTAAAACCTTGGAGGAAAATTTATATTCATTTGCTTTTTTCCTTCAAAATATTGCCTCTACCATAAATTTTTTAAAAAATGATTTAATCTAGTTCTTCAAAAAACCTAACTTGTATTTTTTCCTTCAAAATATTGCCTCTTCCATAAAAATTTTAAAAAATGATTTAATCTAGTTCTACAAAAAAACCGAACTTGTATTTTAATCAGGATTTTCTTGCATTTACAGATGGATATTTGTTCTTTTTATTGAATAGATTATCAGGAAACCTACCAAAATGAAAAATGTTTGAAAAGGGTCTTTCTCCTAGCCTTTTTGATGAAATATAAATATCACAAAGACAAAACAGAACTGTCCTATGGAACATCAAATTTCCATCCAAGTGTGGTAATTACAGAATGAGGACTATTGGTAATTAGGAATCATTAATTAGATTTTGAATAATGGCTAAAATTAAGTGTAGTGGTTTATAAAAAAGCATAAATTTTTTTAAAAAGTATTTTTGAGTCATAGCATAGGATCTGAGCTTGGATTAAGTTCTTGAAGTGTCTCTACTTTGCCCCTGGCCCTACAACCTAAGTCTCAAATTCTCTGAATTCAAACAAAAGGTTCTATTGTCCACCTTTGAACCCATGAGAATAATAAGGCACCCTTCCTGTTGGTTTGAGGAGATAAAGAGTCTGTATACCTTCAGTTTTATCTTTTTGGCAAGATGGAGCAAAGGAGGCTTCCATTTTTGGAATGAGCATACCTGCATCTAAGGAGGAACCAATGGGAGTGCTCTCTCAGAAAATACTGTCTTGGGGAAATAATTTAAAAATAGAAGTGAAATGTGAGGGCAGATTTTCTAGTCTCAACTCCTGCCAATTCCTCTAGTTTTTTCCCTCCTGCTAGAATCACAAGATATTAGGATTGGGAGGGATAGCTAGTCTAAGTCTAATTAAGAACACTCTTATTGATGACTGGTCATCTAGCCTCTGCTTGAAGGCATCCATTGAGGGAAGGCCCATCCATCAATCTCATTTCCCTTTAAGGCTTTTTTGTTGTTGTTGTTGTTGTTGTAGCAGTCACATACAGTGTTATCCCTCAGGGATGCCCTGTTCATAAGCACACAGAGAAATGTGTGATTCTTTCTTTCTCCTATCCAGATGCCCCCTTCACTTTGACACATATCATGGTTCACCAGAGCCGCCCAAGGGACTGTCCATACGACACATGATCTAATAGGCTTCTTGCTATTGGAGAAAATGGGGCCCTTGACAGCAGGGGAAGCTCTTATTCCTATAGCCTATTCAGAGATTACTTAGAATATACTTTACCAATGTATTCGGAGAGGTGGACTTTCAAAGGTCTTATCAATAATCCTTCTTCTACAAGTTCCTTATACAAGGAATCCACAGACCTACAAAGCAAATAAGCAAATGGTTACCCGTAAGTATGAGTTAGAACAACATGTTCCCAGGTGAAGGGAATAATGGCATCTGCCTTAAACCAAGTCTTGGTCAAAGGAAGCTTCTGGTTATGTTCCTGAAGTGGCGCTGCCAAGATTTCTGCCATGCCTAGATGCCGCTGGGCTTCTGAAATCCTACCTTGTCACCTCCACACACCATCTGATGTTTGCCATCAGCAAGAATGACATCACCAGGTAGCAGGAAATCAATCATGATTCCCACAATCTACTCTTTCATCAATCTTCATTATGGGACAATTAGATATTAAAAATTACTCGATAATGGCTAACACTCTGAGCCCATAATTATATATTCAATTAGCTCTTGTGATCAGTGGTAGGTCATCAATCCTTCTTGAAATTTATTTATGTATCTATTTATGTGTATATTTATCATATATTGTCCTTAGTTTTGTTGTTTAAAAGATAGATCTCTTTGGGTGACCGAGGCTTGCATATGGAATGATGCTAATTTGGGGCAGCGCATGTGGCTCAGTTTTCAGAAGATGTGATGATGGGTCACCAGTTAGAGATGTTCAAACCATTTCCTTTCTAAAAGGCTGATGGGCATGTAGCCATCACCCTGGTGATTTATACCAATTAAAAACAAATAGATGTAAAGACCGTCCCATTTATTTAATGGATGAAGCATCCTACGAAATTATCTAGGTTTGGGGGACACAGCAATGTAGATTGTGCCAGCTAAAATACTGTTGGTGTAGCCCTTTCTGGGGCGAGAGGAAAACTTTTATTACAGGCTTACTATGGGCCAAACACTGGGATTATAAAACAAAAAATTAACCAGGTGCTCATATTCTAGTTGGATGAGGCCACACATTTAGGAGGCTTCAGCTGAGTTTGCTGGGAAAACCCCTTGATATAATACCTTGCATATGGGCTAACACTGATGATCTGCTGCAGCTTATTCATGTCTACCATGGGTCAAATGGGTCACATACAATGTTGACTGGATGGAGAGTCTTATATTCTATGAGTAGGAATGAGCTAGCATCAATGGGAGAATATAAGCATTGAAAAGATGTGTGTGTGTAGCTTTAGATTACTAGCAGTTCTTTACAACTTCCCAAATACAATCCAGGCATCTCGTCCCCTGCCCCCTTCATCCTATTCAATGTCAGGGCTGATCTATCATTTGTTTTCAATGTTCATTTCTAAATATGTTCTGCTGGACCAGCTCAATTGGCTTCCCATCCAATGACATGCAATCCTCCGCGCAATAAACATTCTTCATCCACTTGATTCTCCCTTTGTGGATTGTTAGGCCAATCTCTTTTAACTGGTTGGGTCTCTCCCAAAGAAGGAGTTGTGGTATCCTGGGAACTGGTGCCAACAATACATTTGTCTCAAAGCAGAAGGGGAAAGAGAATAGTTCAGCAGGGTAAAAGCAGACACCAACCCAATACAAAATGGGCAGCAGTGGGAGGAACTTAGCCCAATAAAGCCCAATCTTGACAGGATTGGGCAGAGCCCAATTTGAGCCAGCTGAACCAAAGAGCTACAAATGTCCACACAACAGGCCAACCAAGTCTTTTCTGCAGAGTGCTCAATCTGGGATGGAGACAGCTGAGCTGACCCCAGGCACAGTACAAGTAAGGCTCAATACTTCCTCCACACTATGAATGGAGCTAAGCTTCATCAAATAGACAAAATCAAGAGGAAAAATAACCCCACAAATAGGGAAAAGACAGAGAAAAAGCCAGATGCTAGAAACATATTTCAATAAGAGAGATGACCAAAATGTAAGCTCAGAAGAGAACAGCAATTAAAAAAATGAAAACCTACGAATCCTCAAAGGAAAATACGAAAGGATGTCAAGTCTAAAAATGTCCCATGGAAGAGCTCAAAAAAAAGGATAAAAAACCCAAATAATAAGAAACTAAGAAAAAGTAGAAAAGAAAATGATAGAAAAAACAAACAAGTAGAGAGGAACCCTGCATTCCTGCCATCTTTTAAGTCCATTGTGTGACTACAGCAGGGTGGTCTGCTGTGGAGAATCACTCTCTCTTGAAGGTGTTTTGTTCCCTTGTCTATTTTCATCGAGGATACCCTACGTGTTCTCCTAAAGACAGGAGTGAGAAAGTCAGAAGTCAGCATAGAGTTAAGAAGTTTACTCCATTGTCTTTATTTTTGGTAATAACAGTTCTGTTTTATGTATCTTGGGAATGCATCTTTCACATTTTCCAAATTCTCCTGCTTCTGGGCCATCTCTATAAAGTTGGCATGGTCCAGCTGCTGTTCAACCTGACTTCATCATCCTGGCTGCCTTGCCTCCTCCCTTTTATGACAAATTGGGTATTTTGGGGTTAGGATTTCAAACATGCTGGTTTTATAGCATTCAGCAAGGAAATCTTAGTAAATCTGTTCCTTTTTTTAAGCTACTTTTCTTCTTCCTCCCCTTTTTGTTTTACATGCTCTGGGATGCTCTGACTTATCTAGAGCTCATGCCATGTTTTCTTCTGACTCATGACTCTAGTCGTCGCTCTTTGGTGCTCTGCAAGGTGACACCAACCTCCTTTGAGACAATTTGAAAATGAGTTGAGGATCTCCTTGGCATTGTCTGTGACTTTGTGAACCTCTGCTTGGCAGAGATATATGTTTGGTGCCTGAAGCAGTTTTTAAAAATTGTTCTTTTAACCGCAAGGGCAACAACCCCAATTAGCAAAGATGTGGCTTGTAAAGCTCTTTATCTAAGTTACCTTGTTTAGTATTCATAACAACCCTGTAAAACAGGAGCTATTATTATTCCATTTTACTGATGAGGAAAACTAAGGATAAAAGAGGTTTAGTGATTCACCTCACAGACAGTGAATGCCTGAGGCAGGATTCAAACTCAGATATTTCTGATTATTTTGCTACTTTGATCCTTTTTTTTTTTGGCTTCAAGTCATTTCAGTGTGATAACTGCTTTATATCAATTTAACTTCTATAGAAAATGATAATAATCAGAATCAGTGTCCTTCCTTTGATCCCCTTCCCATCTCTGACCTATTGGGATAGTCAGGTAGAAGCTGTTGTAATCATATATAGAACCATCTTCTCATATTTAATTTATTTTTGAATTTAGAGCTTATTCTCAAATGACTCTATATCAATAGCATCACTATTTTTTTGGCCTAAGACATAATGATTCACATTTTTTTTGTCGTAATGTTGTATGGTGCTTGCTAAGCCGAGGACCTGCAAACTCTTCTTGAAGAAAACTTTCATGCTTTGGAGTAGTTGGTGAGTCTTTGAACTCTTTCATCCATTAATTCTCAACCATATCTTTCACCAAATGTTTCGCCATTTTCCTTTGTGGATGGACACCTTTGCATTGAAGTCACCAAGTATTGATGCACATGTTGACCTTGTTTGTTAGACCTTGAAAGGGTCTTCATAGGATTTCTCGGCCTCTTCATCCTCCACAACATGGCTTGGCATATGTCATAATTATCTTCATGGTGGTGTTTGCGTCTGTCCTTCATGAGCCCTGCAGAGTCTACTCTAGTCCCAATGACCCAATGAGTTGTGTTTCTCTTGCCTTCAACCCCATATCAACCAGAGTCCACCAATGGCTTCTTTCTCTCCAAGGTGAATCTGTGAGTCATCCATCCACTGGGCTATGGAGTCCTATTTCTCCTGATTTCCATTAGAGGGAGAGAATGCCATATAGCTGGTAAAAGTCTGAGACCAGATTTGATCTCAGAACTTCTTGACTCCAGGCCGAGTACTCTGTGCCCTATGGTATCCCCTAGTTCACTGCCACTAGATAATAATGGTCAAATCAACTTTTTTCTTTTAAATAAATATCTACTCTGTCCACTGAGTCGCATGATTTCAAGGGACTTAGTAAGGCTTTAGGATATAAAGCTGGAAGCTGGGGGGGGGTGTGCATGGCAGCAGGAAAGATCAGCTCCCCTTCCTGAGTGTTTGAAGGTGAAAATTTGGGGCTCCGAACCTTTTAGAGTTACTTAAATATGTTGTTTGAATGCCTCCTCTCGGGTTCCCACGGCCATTAAGGACAGATGGGGCCTGTTTTGGCCCTGTTTTCCCATCAGAGGACCTTTAACGTGAACTGTAGTTACTCCAGAAATCATTTCACTTGTCAACTTTGTTTAAGATGGTGACGATGGCGTCTGAGCGCGCGATCCATTTTTCAGTGCTGAAGAGTTAACAAGCCATTTTATTTTAAAAGAGGACGAGTATTTTAAGTTATTTTTTATTCAAGAACATTAAAGCATTTCTATTGAAGCTTGAAAAATGGAAATGGTTTTTAATATGCTTCCACCCAATTATCTGAAATTTACTGGCACGTAGTAAATAGTGAGTACTTAATAAAGGCTGGGCCCTTCCTTCCCGTGGGTTCATTATTAATTGAAATGCAGCTCCTGAGTCCATCTTGCTGGGCTGCCTGTTTGCACCCCCCCCCAACAGGAATGTGGTGCCTTCGGAGAGGGGGCTGCCACCTCCTATTCAAGGGATGGCATTTGGGAAGCATTTGGACTCTCCATAGCATTGCCATGTCTGCTGTCTCATTTATTCTATTTGTTTTAACTGAGGTCAGAGGACCCTGGACTGAGAGCTGGAAAAGACCTTAGAAGAGGCCCCCAAGGCTAGAACATCAAGGAGACCAAGGACCTGAGTTCAAATTGCACCTCTGATATTTACTCTGTGTGACATGGGCAAGGCACTGCCCTCTTTTGGGTGGGGGGATAGGAGTGAGAAGGCTGGTCCGGATGGCCCCTTGGTATAGACCAGCCCCTTCATTTGTAGATAGTGGCAGAGTGGAGTTAGAGGAAGGGCCAGATTTGAACTTGGACTTGGGAAAGTCTGGGATCCAAATCTAGCCTTCAACATTTACTAGCTGGGTAACTGCAGAAAAGTCTCTGAACTTTTAGGAGTCTCAATCTCCTCATAGATGACAATGCTATGCAAAGTACTCTGCAAAGGTCTCTAAAAAGGATGGTTTTTAGTATTACTATAATTTCATTCTTTTTGACTTTTTCAGTTATTATGATCCAGTTTATTCTTTTCATATTTTTGGTAGAGTTCAGATAAAAAGCATCCTGTGGGGGTTAGCTAGGTGGCTCAGTGGACAGCGAGCCAGACCCAGAGCTGGTGGGGTTGTGGGTTCAAATCTGGCCTCAGACACTTTCTAGGTATGTGGCCTTGAAAAGGTCTCAGAACAATTAGCTTTCCAGCTAGTAATCTTTTATTTTTGAATATTTTTCAGACTGTCATACAGGAGGATTGAATAAAAGCTTTTTTTTTTCTTTTTCTTTTTCTTTTTTTTTGCTGGAAACAAAAAGGCAAAGAACTGTCTCTGGCCTCGGGGAGTTGACAGCCTAATGGGGGAGATAACCTGCAAATAATTAGAGACTTCTAAATCAAGTTAGCAAGCATTGATTAGGCATTATTGCTCAATATCCCTTAAAGCTAGTTCCTGCCCTCTCAGATCATCTCCAGTTGCTTGTTTGTCCATAGGCATCTGCCTGGCTAGATGTGAGCTCCTTGAGATCAGGATGCCCAGTGCCTGGCACATAGTAGGTGTTTAATAAACATTGATTGGCTGACTTTAAGCACCTACTATGAGCCAGGCACTGGGCTAAGTGCTGGGAATAGGGAAAGGCCAAAAGAGAACGGCAGCCTTAGAAGGTAAAGCCTTCGAATGTAGGCTTTGTGAAAGTAGCGTCTTCTCCTGGCGGGCGCCATATGCCTCTGAGCTCCTTGGCCAAGACTTGGGAAGCCTTCCAGCCCATTCATTCCTTCCAGATTATGAGCATTCAGCATGACAAGATGAATGACAAACCTTGGCCTTTTGTCGATCAGTGTGATGTTGCTTTGCCTGGGAAAGCACTACTGGTGGGGTCTGGCCCCAGGATTCCCCAGGGAGATTTGCAGGAGGGGTTGGCCATCAGTCCTTCCATGAAAGACGGTGAAACTCCGATGGCCAATTCTGGCAGCCAAGTAGTAGCTGTTCAATTCTGACAGCCTGGAGGGAGGACTCACAGTCTCCCCTGCTTCCTCACATTACTGTAATATAGATGATGGTGATGGTTGAGTTGTTATTAACCCATGAAGAAAAGGGAGCCCAGAGTCTGGCAGCCCAAGGTCACACAGGGTGTCAGTGGCAGGGTGGGATCCGAACATCCCCGATTCTTGGACTCCCAACTAGAGTTCATTCTGTTCTACCACTCCAATTATTATGCTTGGAGACAATGTGGCAACAACAGGAAGGCCACTGATTTGGGAGACAGAGGACCCGAGTTTGGATCCTGGCTCAGCTAGTGACACCCTGTGTGATCTTGGGCAAAACAATTTTTTGATGTGGGCCTCAGTTTCCTCACCTGTAAAATGGAGAGTTAGGATAAGACAGAACTATAAGGTCCCTTCCAGTTTTAAATACAAGAGAGCCTATGATCCAGTAGGGAAAGGAGGAAAAGGACTACAGAGGGGTTCAGGGACCAGGTCGCAGTTAGAGAACTGATTCTCAGTAGCAGGGGTAGTCTGGCCACTATAATATTGCTGCTCCTCTAAGGCATATATATCAAGAGAACTGGTACATTGTTTACCTGTGAGGGGTCAGATCCTTCTCCTTTTTGCCTTTTTTCCCCCTTTTTCCTTTCTGAGAAAAAAATAAAGAGGTATAAATATATATTCATGAATAAAGATTGTCTCACTATTTAGGAGAAATACAGAGGTGTGTCCAGAAGTCAGTTAAATGTACTTTCCAAAAATAACTTGGCAGCAAACATGAATTCTCTGAGGGTTGAATCTGCCCCTTTCTTAGCCTTCTTTGGCCTTAAAACCCCCAGGGTTCGAAAGGGAAGATAGCCAACATATACTTAGTACTGTCCTCCTGACCCTCTTTATAACTCACACATGCCACAGTTAATGGAACACTTTCTTCAAAACAATCCCATAAGGTAGGTAGCACCAACATTAATATCTCCATTTTACAGAGGAGGAAAACTGAGGCTGAAGGTTTAAACAGCATCTCCTAGGTAATCCATGTCTCTTGATTCTAAATCTGGTGCTCTTTCCTTATTTTTAACAAATGTTATTGGTATCTTTTGTTTCTATATTATCCAACATCTTCCACCCCCACCCCCATTTCCCAGAGTACAATGGACTTATGACAAACAAAGAAGAAAAAGAGTTGATCAGACCTATGGGACACACCAACCAAGTCAGACATGGGATGTAGTGGTCCACGTCCACAGTCCACCATCTTGGCAACGCTGATGCTCTCTTCACAGTACCAAGATCTCATGTATCTTCTATCCCCTCTTCTCTTCTGGCCACCCCTGAGCTACAAATCCCTCCCTCCTATGGTCCCTGAAGCTTCTATCCTAGCTCCCTTTCCCCTTTCATCCTCCTCAAAGAGGAGTCCATGCTCACTGTGGAAGGAGAGGCATGTGCTTAAGGACGAGGGAGAGGTCAACCACTGGAGACAGAAACAGCATTGAGGGGCTACTACAATGATGGGGTGAGTAGGGAGAGTAAACCAAGCGAACAGATTGCTGATCTGGGAGTCAGAAAATCCTGGGATGAGTTGCTTAACCTATCCGTACCTCCAGAAATTGCCCAGAGCTCTAAATTGCTGGGCAGAGATGGACCTGAAATGGTAAAAGAAGGTCTTCACCAGGAATGACCATAGCGAGGAGACCACAGGTCCAGGACCGCAGAGGAAAAGAGTGAAGCTATGTGAGGGGCTGAGCAAGGGGGGAAAGGAAGGCATAGACGGGAGAAGAGTTTCTGAAGGCGGAATGGATGGGCCTTGGCAATTGATGGGATCCAATAGGAGAGGCAGAGGGAGGGGTCAAGGATACCTCCAAGGGTTTGAGATCCTACTGGGAGGCTGGGAAGGGAGAGGCAGGTTTGGGTAGGAAGGTGATGAGTTCAACTTTGGATAGGAATGTGAGGGGCTGATAGGCCTCCAGGGAGAGGGATCCCACAGGTAATAGAATGAAGTGAGCTTTGGATTGGAGTTGGATGAATGGGTGAAGCTGTGACACCATCTTAATTTTTTATTTATTTTATTTTATTTTTCTATTGTTGGAAAATTTTATTTAATTAGTTAATTTCAGATATTTTTCCATGGTTACAAGATTCAGGTTCTTTCCCTCCCCTCCCCCCACACCCCTCCCATAGCTGACGCACAATTCCACTGGGTTTTACCCGTGTGACACCATCTTCAGAAGGAGATGAAACATTAGCCTGTTCTTGCCAAGACAAAACAGGATAGACTTCAGTGTGGTGGATCTCAGCTTGTCAGCAGAATCTGGGTTCAGATTCTACTTCTGACACAACTAGGTACCCAACCCTGGACAAGTCATTGAGCCTCAGTTTCTCTGCCTAAAAATAAGGGGGGGTAGATTCTATGACCTCTAAGATCCCTTGAAGCTTGAAAACTCTGACCCTTAAACCCAACTCTATTAACCCTCGTCTCCAAGATCATAGAAGGAATAAAAATGTTATTGTACCACATTTGAGGTAAAAAAATAAGTACAGGGTGCTGTGATAAAATGTGCCCAATACAGACAGTCACAGACAAGACTCCTGGGAATCCTCAGGATGGCGAAGATTCAGGCACGGAAACGCCTTGTTCATTTCCAGTTTGAGGCAACGACCTTGAATTGAAGGCTTCATGCCATTCATCAGGAGATGAGGAGGAGCATCTACTTGAACCCCAGAACCCCTCAGTGGCCCTGATTTCCTGCCCACGAGATGAAGCAGACAATATGCATCATCACGGGACATTATTCCCCTCTCCCCACTCTGTCGGTCAGTCTGTTTCTGTCTCTGTTCCTCTGTCTAGTTCTCTCCCTCGCCTTTCCCCACTTTGTCATGTAGTCCCAGATACTTGCTCTCTACTCAAATGAATCGTCCAAGTCCAATGTCTTGGTCAATATGCTTTTGGTTTTCTCATCAGAATCAGCTTCGGAGGCAATAAAGGAACAGAATTAGAAATCTGAACAAGAGCAATTTAAAAGAGTTCATTTCATCTGTTTTGAGCGCTCTGAACGTTAGTCTAGAAATTTCACTGGAGAGAGGGGTGGGCAGCTAGTTGGTCAGCCAGCTCTAAAGAGAGGAGGTCCTGGGTTCAAATCTGGCTATATGATCCTGGACAAGTCGCTTAACCCTTATGCTCTAACCCTTAACACTCTTCTGCTTTGCAACCAACACACAGCATTGATTCTGAGACAGAAAGTAAAGGCTTAAAAAATAAAATTCTGGGAATAGTTGAAAAAGCGAGTCAGCGTGGGGCAGTGAACAAACTGGCCTCAGAGGCTGCATTCATTAGGATCCTTCAGTCTAATGGCTTTTTAGGGTTTTGTCTGTAGTTTACCCAGCAGAGAGTACATGTGCTATGGTTAGGTTCTCGATTCATGGAACAGTAAATGAGAAAATCAATGAACTTTCTTGGGGCGAGGAGGGTCGCTTTTATAGGGCTGGAGGTAGCTTTTCCTCAAAGGTCACATCTAATTCTTAAATAAGTTGCTCATCGTGGCATGAATTCTTGAGGCTGAGGTGACCTGCTGCCAGCAGGCTTGCATGTGGTCCTTCGTAGCATCACCCACGTACATGTCTTCACACCGAAAAGCAAGTAATGGTTCGGGGAAATGTCTGTTTTCTTCAGGAGACAATGAACTCAAAGTGGGATTAATTTATTGACCAGAAGGTAGCTGCCTTCCAGCATTGCTACTAGCAAGCGATCTGGTTGCTAGAAAAGGAGGCTATTTTTCACATCAACATATGCGATTCTATAATTAACATCAATATTTCTGGGAAATCTGCCTGGAAAAGATACAAGGATTAGAAAATGGCTGCTATATGGATTGGCTGCAAGCTTTCTTTCAAGCACAGAAGGAATACAGTGCAATGGCAAGCTCTTTCTGAAAGTTGTTGATTTTACTCATTTTTAAAAACCCTGACCTTCCATCTTGGAACCAGTACTAAGTAGCAGTAAGGGCTAGGCAATTGAGATTAAGTGACTTGCCCAGGGTCACACAGTTAGGAAGTGTCTGAGGTCACATTGGAACCCAGGACTTCCCAGTTCTAGGGCTGGCTCTCAATCCATTGAGCCACCTTGCTGCCCCAATTTTACTGATTTAAATGGATGGCAGTTTAACATTTATGGGTGACTTTGAATGAAAATAAATTTGTTCTTCAATCATTTCCAGGCATGTGTAACAATTCGTGTCCCCAATTGGGGCTTTCTCGACAAATATCCTGGAACAGCTTGCCATTTATGAGGAAATTGAGGCAACTGGGGTTAAGCTACTTGCCCAAGATCATACAATTAGAAAGTGCCTGAGGCCATATTTGAACTCAGGGAGATGACTCCAGACCAGGCTCTCTGTCCACTGTGCCACCCTATGCTCTTTGAGAGGGCCATCCAACAGTTGTATTTGCTGCTTTTTACAGACATTGACTTGGAAGTGGAAATTTATGTTTATCCATTTTGCTCAGCGTCAGTCACTGAGGCAGGCTCTGAAGGATACTAAGCAAGGCGCTTCTGTAGTACCCAGGGGGAGGCTTCTCTCCACTTCCTTCCTAAGTTCTCTGCTTCAATTAGAATTCTGCCTGGGTCAAGGCATAACTCTGGTATTTAGGGCCGAGTAGCCTAAATGTCAAAGAGCAACAGCAGAACAGGCTTCCTCAAACCTTTGCTCTAGAGGGGAGAGATGGTTCTTTCTATTGGCTAGCTGGGGCTGGCCCCACTTCTGCCATTGTCAGAGAAGGAACATCATGCCAGGGGTCTAAAAAGAAATGTTTCCTGAATAAATGAATTATCAAGTGAATGAATGAATTCTAGAAGGACCACAAGGCTGTCATGCATGGTCCAGACATTCCTCTTTTCATCACGAAACTCCAGGATTCTGGGTTGAGTCTAATCTGGTTAAGACTTTTTATCTACCAAATTGAAGACAACATTATGAAGTCCATACTTCATTCTGATGGAGAGATTACAGATTCCTTTTTTGTAAAACCCTTACCTTTTGCCTTAGGACTGATACGAAGTATGGGTTCCATGGTAGGAGAATAGTAAGGGGTAGACAACTGGGGGTTAAATGACTTGCCCAGGGTCACACTGCCGAGTGAAATATGAACCCAGAACCAGGAGACTCCCATGTCCAGGCATGGTGTTCTATTCACTGAGCCACCTAGCTACTCTGAGATGACTAATTCCTGAAGGGCTTTGTATTTTCTTTCTTTTTCCAGTGAATTTTGGGTTCCCAGCTTTTGTCATGCCCAGTATTTAACAGGAAGAAGAGTCACCTTCCTCTTTCTAACTTTCTCCTTTTCTTTTCCTCTGAACTATATTATATTGGGCTCATTCCAAAAATGGAAGTAGTTTCTTTGGAGAATTGGATGTTATTTTAATGAATATCAGTGCAAATAAACACATTCAAATGACATAGAAGTGCCCATTAAATACGGTAAAATTGTAAACCAATTAAATTAAATGATATCCTCTAAAAATACAGTTTAGTGTAATAACATTAGTATCTATATAGTCCAAATGGTATACTAGCCTCCAGGTCTTGTTCTGAGCTACATAAGAAAGACTAGTTTAAATCTGGAGCATTTTTAGTGAAAGTCCCAAATCGACATCACATACATGACTGACATGGGTACCAGTCTATGTTGTAATGGATGATGCTGGTATTTATTCCATGAGTGATGCTGTATTATGACAAACGATCACTGGGAGTTTGAATGGTCTTGTGGACAAAGCATTCTGCTGGAAGCCAACCTAACCATTCACTCAACAATGGACTGTTGTGATTAGATCCACTGTCCAGAGGCCAATGGTTCAGGCAACTATGGAAGGCTTTTCAGGAAGGAGAAGGCAGTTTCTGCCCTCAAGTTACCAATTGTTTCTCTGGCACACACACTGCAAATTCCATGCTTGCCACTGTTATCACAAGGATGTTGGAATGGAGGGTTTCAGAGTCTGGAACTCTAAGAAGCTCCCCTCAAAACCAAAGAGGCCATTTCAAAGACGTAAGTGAAGTATGATCAAAGAGGCACACACACATGGGGACACTCCCCATATGGACCTAGAAGATCCTTCCATTTAAGTTCCTATATTTATTCTGTCCCCAGCATAACATATTGTAATGGAATTGTCAGTTAGAGCTCAGGATGTTGATGATACTTCATAGGGGGAGGGGCTATGCAGTAGGGATTAAACCATCACAAAATGAAAGAGACTCAGAAAGATGATTCAGGATGATGACAGTGCCATGACGAATCATGGAGCTTCTGTGTTGGAAGGACCTCTGGGTCATCTTGTCCCACCAGTGCTCTAACAGCAGAGCCCTCTATTCTCCTCCAGCACTCAAAGCATTAGGGAGTGTCTCCCTACATTAGACTGAAACTTGCTTTTCAGCAACTTCCTCGTTGTTCTTTGCTCTTCCCTTTGGGGCTGGGCAGTACAAAATGAATTCCTCTTCCATTGGGCAGATACTTACTACTCTTGGATACTTCATGACACCTAATGCAGCTCTCTTAGGTCTTCCCCCCAGGCTCAACATCCTCAGTTCCTTCCACTGATCACTGTAGGTAGGGGATGGTATCCAGTCGTCTCACCATCTTGGTGGCCCTCTAGGAATGCTTCTAGATTGCCTCTCTCCTTCCCCAAAAGAAACTCCTGTCCAGGACCTCCAGGGTAGAGGGTGACAGGCCCATCCTTTCTCCTTTGCCCTGTTCTGGACACAAAGCCCTTAGAACAAGGTGTCTCCATTCCAGTTAACTCTTCAGCCTCAAGTCATCAACTGAGCTCACTTTGTGGCACTAGGTAAAGACAATACTCATTAGCTTCCACAGATGGTAGATACAAGCACCATAAGGGAGAGCATTCAAGAATTTAAAAAAAAAATCATCTAAGCGTTTAAAGAGGCAGCAGTCCAAATTTGGGGGTGCCATTTTATGGTTGTGTATTAAATATGTCTACCTTTTTATCTACACATGTATGTGCACATACATACATGGATACACATAGGACGTCCCCACAGTCTTACTGCAGCTGTAAGCTTAAAACTGAATATACAGCTATGCTAATTATGATCCTGGTCACCTGACCTCTGTCTAGCTCAGGCTCCTCATCTGTAAAATGGGATTAATGATACAGTAATAGCACCTGCTTCCCAGGATTTGTGAGGAAAAAATGGAAAGCTTAAATCCCTACAAAATAGTTCAGGAGATACGAGTGCTGGTCCTGGAGGCAGGAAGACTGAATTCAAATCCACACTTCCTAGCTGGGTGACCCTGGGCAAGTGTTGGCTTCAGTTTCCTCCTCTGTAATATGAGCTGGAGAAGAAAATGGTCAATCATTCCGGCATCTTTGCCAAGAAAACCCCAGAGAGGATCACAATGACTAGGATGACTGAAATGGTTCAACAGCAGCAATAAATTGCTATCGTTGTTGTTGTTGTTGTCGTCGTCATTGTTTTTTCAAGCTGGTAGCTGCTGATAGTAAGAGCAATTAGAGCCAAGTGAGGGAATTGGCCCCAGAACTTTGTGACTCATTTATTATCTTCATTGCCTCCACTCTAACAGGGAGAAATGGATTATTAGGTGAAAATAGGTGGAATTCAGTGAGAGTCAGAGGACTCTGAAACCATCCAGTGTGAACTCTTTATTTTACATATTTGGAAACTGAGGCCCACAGAAGTGAGAGTGATGAAGAGGAGAGCTTTGTAGGGTTAACACTTTTGTCTTTTAATGAAGAAAAATATTTGAGACATTTGAC
>NC_077228.1:537335477-537349963 GCF_027887165.1 Monodelphis domestica | reverse complement strand
CGTCCTGGCTCTCCCCAGGTGGAGGGAAGCTAAATAGGCAGGCATGGAGGATGGCCTTTGTCACTGGGCCTCCCTGTCTTTGTCCATCTCTCTAGCTTCCATGAACCGTAATGGAATAAAGGACATTAAACTAGAGAGACGGTGAACAAACTTGGTCTGTGTCGGGTGAGTTGTGGATGTGGCCACCATCCAGGGTAAAATGACCGACGAGCCATTCTGGAAATGTGGGCTTGGTGGCACTGGCTGTCAGTTAGTGTTTACAACCCAGCTCTAGCTGATGCGACTGGCAATCTGGGGGATGGAGGAGGAGGAGGATCAGGAGACAGAAGGACATTCTGAAAAGTGAGCGTGTGGTTGGGAAACCCGCCTAGGAGAAAGTCCGCCATTCCAGAAAGCTCCCAGGGTTCACCACTGCACAAAGGGGGATTCCCCAGAAAAGAAGGAGCTGGGCAGGAAACGCTAGGCCAGGGTTAACCCCAACGAGAAAGAAGCCTGGACTTTCCAGAATTCAGCTCCCGGACCCATGCTTCTTCCTCTTTAAAACAAAGGACAGTTTCCATTTCTATGGAACCAAACTGGAGTGGCCGCCATGATTCCTGGCCAAGGTTTTGAAAATATCAGTCCTAAAGGGTTGGAAGGGCGCTTGGCCAGGGGTTCCCAACCTTTTCTGGGCCTGCTAGTCCTCTGCTTGGCAGAGCCTAGAAATCCCTTCTTAGAATCAGGCATTTAAATGCACAAAATAAACGACATTGAATGAGAAAGAAAATAAATTACATCGAAGTGAGGTCATTAAAATATTTTTTAAAAAGTTTACAGAGGGGGCAGCTGGGTGGTTGGTTCAGTAGACAGAAAGCCAGGCCTAGAAAGAGGAGGTCTTGAGTTCAAATCTAGCCTCAGAGAGTTCCTAGCTGGGACCCCCTGGCAAGTCTCAAAGTCTCATCAATTAACCCTTCAATTGCCTAGCCCTTACTGCTCTTCTGCCTTGGAATCAATACTAAGACGGAAAGCCGGGGTTCTGTTTGTTGTTTTGTTTTTGAAGCTCACAGACCCCAAGTGAAGAACGTGTGTCTTAGAACAAACATTTTGTTATCACTGAGCAATGTCAGATGTCCCTAAAGTCTCAGTGCAAAACTTGGTTTAAAGCTATTTAAGCTTTGATAAACAGCAATTAAAGTGGCATTAAGACTTTGGGGGCACCCTGGATGGAACACTTGGAAGTAGCTTTATTCAGAGCTATAAATAAATACTTACTACTTTATGTAGTTAATACGGATATCAAATTATATTTAGATTTAAATATAGTTATTGCCAGGTGTTTCATCCAGGGTGAAGCTTAAATAGCTTGCAGTTTTGTTCTAAAACATTTTTCTCAAAATAGCCTCATGAAGTAGGTCGCGTATTTCTAGATGTGGAAACCAAGGCCAAAAGGGGCGAAGGGGCTTGCTCCTGCTCCAGGCAGGAAAGGTTAGAGCTGGGATTTGAACCCAGGCCACCTGGCATCAGATCCAGTGCTCTGCCCACTGTTGTAGGAAATGCAAAGCCTTCATTGACTCCAAGTGTGCCCCAATTCAATGAGCCATACTGGAGAAGGCAGTAGCTGGGGGGGGGGGGGGGGATGGTGACATCAAGGGAGGATCTGGTTTGGTGTGGGACGGAGGAGACCTGAGCATGTTTGTGGAGGCAAAGGACCCAGCGGGAAGGAAGGCTGATGGTTTGGGAGAGGAAGGAGGCAAGGGAGGAGAACGAATCCAAAAAGGGGCGAGGGCAGGCTAGAGCTCCACTCCCCCCAGCAGGCTAGCCAGCCCTCACTGCTGCCCTTCCTTACTGGTCTCTGTGGTTACAGAAGGGCTGACTTCCCAGTGGCCCTGTGGGGGAGCCTAGCCATGGGGCTATGATGATGACGCCTGCGCAGAGCTCTGGGGAGCAGCTAATGAGAGAGCCGACCCGGTTAAACATGATTGGCCATCTTTAGGACTCTGAGCACCCCTTAGTTTAGCCCAGCCAGCCTCATCCAAGCTGCCTTTCCTTGGAGTGAGCGTCCTAGAGACAGAGGACTAGACAGATGAGAGGAAATAAAGAGCAAGAAACGATGCCTCAAGGGAACTCCTGTCACACCTTCATTCCACGTTTTCCAAATTTCTCTCCTTAATGGGCATTTAGCAAAGTGTCTGTGCATAGTAGGTGCTTAATAATGATTGCGAAAGCAGCATACAATGTTAAGTTAAGGATTGCATGGGCCATTGGTTAATAGTTTCCATCCCGCTCTCTATGGCAATGTTCCTCATCCCTAGAGCACACATCCATCCATGTCCTTTGGGCAGTCTGCAAACTTCAAATATGGCTCCTATAACCAAAAATACTGGGCTGTTCTTACAACAAAGGCTAGGAACTGGGCATTGGACCCATTGACCCATTGATACATGGGAGTCCTAGATGAGGAGACTGCCTTTTCCAATGGAGATCAGCATCTTCTCTGTGATTTACAATCTCAGAGAGTTTCCCAGAGCCCTGAAAAGTTAAGTGACTTATCCAGGGACACAGAGCTTTGGATGGATCCAGAGCAGAACTTGAATGCAGGTTTCCTGATTTCAGGGCCACATCTCTAACCACTATCCTATGCTGCCTCTCTTTACTCTGTGCATGTGTATGTGTTTATCCATATTGTTATCTCTTGTGTACTTGCTTATCTGGGTCCATGCCATTCCCTCAGTCCATGGAAGGCTTCTCGCAGGCAGGGATTATTTGCTTTTTGTCTTGGATCTCAGCATTGAGCACACTACCCAGCCCACTTAAAAATTCTTGTTGGATAATTGAACTCAGAAATACTTATATTTACTTTTTAGTCCCAAAGAACACAGATCGGACGCCATGTTGGCATCCCAATAAGACAGAGCTTTCGGTTGGCTTCTTCAAGTCAAATAGAATTCATTTTCCTCTGTGTCTCGACTGAACTATTTAAGTTTTAATTCATTTCCTTGATAACATGTCGGCAACGTACATGGACTAGAATTCTAGAATATTTCATCTGCTGTTCTAGATGGAATTTCAGCAATTATAAATGCTGCTTTCCCCAAGTTAGAGTTAAATCTCCAAGTGGCTTATCCCCTTGAAATTAATTAGAACACGGATAAAATTTTTCATACTAAGTGTTGCTCGTTGCTAATAATTGCTTTCTCTTTAATGAATTGTGCTTTGGCATCACTGCTGAATTTCCTACAAAGAGAAATAGATTTGGCTCAGCCATTGCAGGAATTCTGAATCATTCAAACACATTGGCCAACACGCCCCGAGGAGCTCAATGGTCGAAAGGGCCTCCATGTTCACCAATATGTTTATGGCAGGGCTTGCCGAGAAGGTAAGGGGATGCCTGGAAACTAGGGAACCAATAAACCAGCTGGGGGGCCCGAGTGAGTAATCCTGGGTGATGGAGATGATGAATCAACCCACAGGCATTCAGCGTACACCTACTCTACACCTGGCACTGTGCTAGGGGTTGGAGATACAAGTACGGCACAGAACAAGATCTACCCGCAAAGGGCTTATGTTCTATTGGGGTGGAAGACACAAGTCCAAATAACTACAGAATAAACCTAAAATTCATAGATATGATTAATTACAAAGCCACTAAATACAAGATAGTTTGGGAGGGAGGGCACTAACCATTAGGCAGCTTAAGGGAAGAAGAGGAGTCTATAGAAGGAGGCGGGTGTGAATCATGCACTCCAGGTGTGGAGCAGTCAAGGCAGCCCAGAGGTGGAAGATAGGGTATTGGGTAGGAAGAATGGGAGGATGCCATTCTGGCTCGATTGCAGAATACCAAAGTGGGAATGATTCCCAGAGATGCTAGAGAAAGGCAAGGTGCAGCCAGGATTTTGGAGGTTGAACAGAAGAATTTCTCTATTTTATCCTAGAGAATAGTTGATGGAGCATATGAGAAGGCTCACAAGTTCAAATCTTCCCTTAAGGAAACTCCCTTTGAGATGAAGGACAGACTCAAAGCCAAGAGATCAATCAAGGGTTGTTGCAATAACCTAGGTGAGGTGAGGAACTCATCTTCATGAGTTCAAATCCAGCCTCAGATACTTACTGGCTGTGTGATCCTGGGCAAGTCACTTCACCTTGTTTGCCTCAGTTTCCTCATCTATCAAATGTACTGGAGAAGGAAATGACAAAACCACTCTAGTATCAATGCCAAGAAAACCTCAAATAGGGTCATGAAGAGTCAGACTCAACTCAAAAAAGACTGAAGCATAACAACAATTACTACCTAAAGTGGCAGGCATGTGAGTGGAGAGAAGGGGCTAGAGGTGAGAGATGGGAAATTTGAAGCAGAAATTTCTGAATCTAGAGAAGTTTGGGAAAACTCCTGACAACTGCTGCAAAATGAAGTGAGAAGAACCAGGGAACCAGAAGCCCAATGATGAAAACAATGGGAATGGGAACTGAATGCCATGAATCATAACGACCGAGGTTGACCCCAGTAAAAATGATAATAATAGTTAGCATTTACATAGCACTTATAAATATCTCATTTTGTCTCACAATAATCCTCAGAGGGATGTGTTCTTATTATATGATCTACCCCATTTTATGGTTTTATTTTTTAAATTAAATGATTTGTCAAAAATAATATTAAACAGTACAGTTAATTAAATTTGCTCAGTAACTGTTTTCAGTTCAATTCATTTCAATGCAGAAAATAAAACTTTTCAGTCATTCCAACCGAGGTCACACAAAATGAAATCTTTAGCCCGTTCAATTGGACTTCAGCTTTTTTCACTCTGCATTATTTCATAATGGCATTTCTAGATTTCTTTATACTCCTCATAGTTGTTAAGACATTGAACAAATGATACTATTCCTGCAATAATGTACCATAATTTATTTGTACTATTGTTGGATAGTTGTTTCCTCATTTTTGGCAATTATTTAGAATAATACTATGAAAACAGCTTTTAAAAATAATTCTTCCAGGGCATACACCCAACAATGGAATAACGGGTCAAAGAGTAAGATTATTTTTTTAACTTCTATTGCATCTCAACAGAAAGCTTTCAAAAAGGTACAAGAACATCTGCAAAATTGAATTTGTTGCCTCAGACACTTCCCAGCTGTGTGACCCTGGGCAAGTCACTTAACCCCCATTGCCTAGCCCTTACCACTCTTCTGCCTTGGAGCCAATACACAGCGTTGACTCCAAGACGGAAGGTGAGGGTTTAAAAAGAAATTGAATTTGTTGCTTTGGATTATTTTGGCCATTTTGTTGGATAGAAAATGATGAGCCAAAGTTGTTTTATTTTGAAATATTCAAATCACATCATTTAGTCCAATCTTTTATGCTACAAAATAGGAAACTGATACCCAGAGAGCTTAGCTCCTGTTTTTGCCCCCTAGATCATGCTGCTAATTTGTGGTAGAGCCAGAGCTAGCACTTCAACATTTCATTAGTGCCATTCTTACTTCTTTACATCATACCACCACAGAGGGATAGTGTTATAATAGCATTACGCCTAGGTTCGACTCCGGACCAGGTATCTTTGGTTGCTCTCTTAGTCTGTTTCCTCAGCCAAATGGGAATAATAATACTTATACTATCAACCTTACAGTACTGTTGTGCAAAGTTTTTCTTACATCTTAAAGTACCAAATAAATGTAAGGGTTTAGTATCACTGCTAAAGAACACAATAAAATTAATAGATCATTGCAGTAAATTACTGAACCAAAAACTAAGACATCATTTTAACTCCTTAGAAACACATTTTTTAAACTACTAAGAAATGCAAAAGTGCTTCTAAGGACCACACTTCAAGGAGCCAACAATTTTGGCAATGTGGTAAAACCTTCAACTGATACAGATAGCGATGCTCTTTCACTAGATGATCTTTCAAGGTTGCCATGACTGAAAAACTTCATATCCTTCAATAAACTCCTACAAATGTAGCTAAGCTAGAGGAGGATGTAGACCAGATCAAACTCAAAGTCTTTACACCTTGATAGGTCTAATAGTGTAGCATCCCAAGCATATTCACATCTATGAAATATAAATGACTGTATGGCTACTGTGTCTCCAAGCATAAGGTTATACCAATGAGGTTTATGAATGTAACCTTGAACTGGCCATGCGGCCCTTAGCTAAGACAAACTCATTAACATGCTCAGACTCAATTCCCCAGGAAAGCTCGGTTTGCGATCTACACGCCCAAAGGTGTTCCCTCTACCTTGCCACCCAATCTTAAGTGTCTATACTTTGTGATGTGGGTACTACGTCCTTGGGAGTACCGCCCAAGCAGGTCAGGAATAAATTTGGAGGCACTCCCATGAACTTCCTCTTGGCTCTTGGCCTTTCTCCCTTCCATGGAGCTCCATTGGGCTCCTCAATGACTGTCTCTCTCTCTTCTTGACCTTCTCCTTCCCCGAGGCTGTAACTGTCTCGGCTTGCATTTCCTACCTTAATCTCATCCACCTCCGTGTTCCTTTGTACTCATACTCTCCTATCAAAGGGAGTATCATAGGGATTGCCTTCCCTATTCAAACACTGATTTGTCGGTGTCTTTCATTTCCACCCTGGTTCTAGGTTCCTACCTCTCCTCGGGTCCCATCACAAAGGTGAGCCCCTTCCCTTGTGGGACCCTGCTGGTCAGGGAAGTCCATTTAGGAAAACCCCACAAATAGAGCTTATAGTATGCTAAAACACAGTCTTCAAGCATCCTGGGCCATCTCCACATCACAATGAGGCATTAGAGTAGACCTGTAGTTGAAGTCCAAGAAGTTTTCCAAAAAAAGCTAAAATCTCATTTATTTCTTCCCAATTTCATCTTTTTTCCCTCTTCAGAATTCCCCAGAACTAAATTGGTACAGTAGCCATTACAAGGAAGAAATACAGAAATGGCACATGTGAAGGTGAGGGAACCAGTACAGTTTCCTTGAAAGGGCTTTGGTTATTCATCATCTTTCCCTTTAAGATCCATCGACTCCAAGAAGAAAGTTGGCTTCAAGAAGAAGGTTGGCTCAAGGAAGAAAGTCAGCCTCAGGAGTCACCTTCAGCTCCAGTCATCGTCCTGACCTGCCTCTTGGAGGGAACTTGGGTGAGTGGATGGCTGGCTTTCCCTTCCTGTCTTCTGGAGAGAGTTTAATTCCTGTTGCAGGTCAACAAGTCCTGGCTGAGTTGAGCACTGGAGCAATATTTAGTTAGAGAGGCTAATGTCTTCTCCACCCTTTTGTATTTCTCTGCTTTCACTCTTTCCATCTCTTTTGTAAATAAAAGCTATTAAAAGTCATTTCAGCTGAGCAATAATACTTTAAATTGGCGACTACCTTATTTATAATTTTCATATATGTTAGTCAAATCATTAAAATTCAATTCCTACATATACATCCTGCTGTGGATGGGACTCTGCAGTCAGTTACAGTCTTTCCTCTAGGTCTGGCAAGTTGTTCCACATACAGAAGAATTCTTTCTCATTTTCCTTACATCTTTTGGCCACTTTCCTATGTATGTTTTGCTCATTTTCCCCATAGTTTTATAAACTGAATCCCCCAACCTTTTCTTCATCTTTGTGGAAGAAAAGACATTAAGGAGAGATGGGGTGTGACTTTCTGTTACATACCCAGCAGCTCCACTAGCCTCTGTTCCCCATTTTACAAATGAGAAAGCTGAGTTAGATCAAAGTTAGGCGATTTGCCCTTGGTCACACAGCTAGGAAGTATCTAAGGCCAGATTTGAACTCAGGTCTTCCCAACACCATATCTAACACTCTATTTACCATACCTCTACCTACCTCATAAAAGATAGGAGAAGGTACCTCTCTTTTTTTTTGAAGTAGGGGACTACAGATGAAGACTAATAATATAGCTAACATTTATATAGCACTTACTATGTGCTAGGCACTGTGCTAAGTGCTTGCAATCATTATCTCATTATCCTTACAACAGCCCAAGGAGGTAGGTGCTCTTATCATCCCCATTGAGTAAACTGAGTACCTGGAGGTTAAGTGACTTGTCTAAGAACACACAGCTAGTATTGGAGATCAGATTTGAACTCAGGTCTTCCTGACTGTAGGTCCAGCACTCCATCCACTGTGTCCCAAGCTGCCTCTTAAAAGATATGAGAAGGCACCTCCCTATCTTTCCATAGAGGTGGCAGATTATGGGTGTGGGATGCTGCCGAAAACATCTGACTGTCCTGCTCTGTTGGGTTAGTTCTTCCAAATATTTCCCCTCCTATTTTGTTATGAGGGATGGGTGGCTCTCTGGGAGGTGAGGATGGGTAGAGTGGTAAACGCAGATTATACTAAACCAAGAAATTAATAGAAAGAAAACCCCGAAAATAGAGCAAACATGGTGGCTTTCTTAGGAAAACAATATATTTTCTAGAGAAAAGTGAACTAAGAGGAGGGAAAATGTTTTCAAAAAGCAAGATGGCGAAGGGCAAATGGAACGCGCTGATTTGGCTTCGCCATATTGATACTGAAAATCGCCCTGTATAGCACTGCAGTTTCTCCAGGTTGGCGCCCCATCACGCTTCATCTACCAGGCAGCTGCTGGCAGAGGCTGAGGTCATCCAACGGATGCTTTCTTTGGGAGCTTTTCGTCCCGATCCCTTCTCAGGAGCCTCCAGGGTGTCTCTGGGCACCCACAGATTTGAGAAGCTGGCTGGAGTCACCAAAGGACACCAGGAAGCTTGCTGGCGATGCCTCCTTCTTCTTCTTTTAAACACAGCTAATGATCGCCCACCCTTCTCCTAGAGCTGAGCGCTCACCCTCATCCTAATAATGTTTAAAATTAGGCAATGGAAGTTTCACGTTTTCTTTCAGGTCGGAATTTCTCTGTTCTAAACTCAAAAGGCTAAAAGCAAGGGGAGAAAGAGGAGCTTTGATTATAGGGGAAGGACCTTGAGGGAAAGGCCTTCGTTTCTTTAAATTACTTCAGACCTGTCAAAGGATGTGACCCCTGCCATGGCACACACAGAAGGGGAAAACTTGACTGAGCTCATTAAAAGTGACCCCCTCCAGGGCTGCTCCAGCCTGGAATTTCCGCCTTGAGGCAAAGACATGTTCTAGAAGCAGCATCAGAATTTTAAGCTTTCCTGGATTGGGCATCGGGCATCGGGCTGGCCAGCCGGAGTCTAAAACCACAATATTTTCCCTTTTCTTGAAAAAACAAAACAAAACAAAATCATTAAACCACACTTTTTCTCCTTATAAAAAGCTGCCCCCCCCCAGCATTAGGGTTTAGAAAAATAATCCAGTAACTAAGTGGTTTCAATAATATAAAACCAAGGCTTATTAATTTTTTTAAATTGACCACAATTCTATTATAGATTTTGAAAATGTTTTGAAACAATCTTTTTCAGTTTTGGAACAAATATCAGACACCATCTGGTCTAACCCCATTATATAAATGAGGAAACTGAGGCTCATGGAGGTCAAGTGACTTCTTTAGGATCACACAGAGGCAAGATTTGAACCCAAGTCTTCTGACTCCTTAGCCAATGCCTCTCCTTCCATGCTGGCTCTAAGGTCTCCTAGGCAGGAAGAGTAGAGTCGGCTCTTGAATCCAGCTCCAAGGGCCCCATATTGCAATTTTATTTGAATGTTTCCCCCACAGAAATCAAAGCTTTTTTTCTCATACTCTTACATGAAACATGCCTCGTACACAGCTTTGGCACGGCATTGAAACGCCAATCCACGAGTTCCAGCTTTCAGCGCCACCACAAGCCACAGTGACATCCAGAGAGGGCGGCTGAGGGATGCCGTTTCTTTCCATTTTCCTGGAAAGCCTGTTGGGTCTTTGCTGGTGTGATTTCTCCTTCACCGGGGCTGTTGCTTTTCCTGGCTTGCACACAGAATGTGGCCTCTATTTGGGGGCTCATTGAATGATTTGGACGTGGGGAAATTAGCTGCTAATTAGAACAGCAGAGACTGGTGTAGACCATGTGGGGGATGTTTGTTCTGACCAAGATAGGTTTGCTGCTTATGGAAAAGTGCTTTGTATGAAGTGAAAAGCATTCCAAGCTGTTCGCTTGTGGGTTCTTTCCCATAAGGTGGGGGGCGCTTCTGGGGAGCCACCCAAAGGGAACGTCCCCTCGGAACGAGAGTGAGGAGCATGGCGGGCTCTGGCCTCAGCGCCGAGCATCGCTCCAGCAATCTGCGAGGGTCCCTGGTTGGGGAGGACACAGCGTTCTCTGGGGTGATCCGGCTCCTTGGAGCTCCATCCCAAGCCTGGCCCCCGCTCCCCATTCCTGAGCTCCAGGCTCCGAGGAGGAGAGCTGGCACGAGCTGTAGCTTCAAACAGGGTGTCTCGACTTCTTTCAGAAGGTCGTGCTGAGCTCTCTGCTCAATTTAGCCCGTTGGAGCTCATTTGCACATCCGGATTTGTGGAGTTCTGCCTCTGCTTTCAAGCGATGGGTTTTTTCTTCTTATATTTCGCTCCCTTCCTGTGAGCGACACATTGCTCATTTGTGCCTCAGTTTCCTCAGGGGCATCCTGTGATGTTGGACTTCCAAGGTCCTTTCTGCTTCAGGAGCTTAGGGTCCTAATGCAAGTGTCCGTCCATGGGGCACGGTGGGTCCGGGCTGGGCTCCCCAGGGTCTGAGGGCACTGGCCCAGCTGGGGGGGGTGTCGCCCAAAGTGGCGGGGCTTAGCACTGACCACACACATGTTCCACAGGATGATCGCCGTCACACCAACTCAATCCTTTCCGGCGGATTCAGGGTCTCTTAATGGGCCGATTCCATTCGGCACTGCGGAGTGGCCTTGGAGCTGTGCTTTTCATTCTTGGGTCAGGTTTTAGAGTCGGCACCTCCTGGCTCACAATCAGGGGAATGTGCCAGCCTTGGGCACCCAATCCTCTCCTCACCCGCTGCTTCTCATTTGGCGCAGGCTGGGAGAGGATGAACCCAAAGCTCCTAGGATCATCCATAAGGCTGACGTGCTATGGGAAGGTCCAAGAGCTTGGCCCCGACTCCCCTCTGAGAATCGGCCACAGGTCTAGCTTCAAGCTCCTCCCCCAGAGCCACAGCAAGGGGCCACCTGTTGGGGGAGGAGTCCCTGAGAAGGGTCCCCAGCACCGCCTAATCCTGCCTAGATGGGGTGGGGAACTGAAATTCTATCTGTCAAAGCTTCGAGCCTTGGATGCTAGATTGAATATCACTAACTGAGGTATCACCAGACAGCCACACCTTAGTGCATGTAAAGTTTATGAAGGCACGTTCTATGGCTGCAGAGGGGGAACCATCTGGCATCTCTAGGAGTGTTATTATTGATGGAGAAGAAGGCAGAGAATGAAGTGACTGAGCCACACATGTCATCTAGAGGGCCTGTCATCATTTAGAACCAGTCTATTTCTTTCTCCGGTCTCAGATCATAGATTTGGATTGAGATGGACCCCCAGAGGTCTTCTAGATCAATCCCCTAGTTTTACAGATGGGGAAACTGAGGCCCAAGGAAGCAATTTCCCCAAGGGAATGCATCAGAAGCAAGACTTAGGTCTAGGTCCTCTGGCTACTTTCCATGGTACCATGAAGCCTCCAGCTTGTCCAAATTAGGGTTAGAATAAAAATGGAAAGAAAGAACAACCTAGAACTTTGTCAAGTCTGAAAAAATGGAAAAGGAATAAAAGGAGATGGATTGATGGCCGCCATTTCTTAGAGATATTTACTCAGTTTATCACTGTCCTCCTTAAGGACTGAACACAGTACTCTACATAGGATCTAACTAAGCAAGTCTTCACCACTCTGAACTTGAGTTTTTTTGAACCCACGTATAAGCCTTTCTTCCTATTAAATGAAATTCATATATAACTTAATACATTTCCATTTGCTTCTATCAAATTTCATTGAATTCGATTCACCTGATACTGATTTTTGACACCATCTTTATGGATCCCAACGCCAACACCCAGGATGTGATTTGTCCCTCCCGTCTTTGGCTGCAGGACACGGGGGACACCTTTCCGAAGGAGTGATCCAAAACTCTCCATGCATAATAGGGAAGCGTGAATGGACTACTCTTTGCACCAGCAAAAGGATTTTCAACAATAATCCATTAAAGTGGGAGAGTTCACCAAGAATTAGAGCAGTTAAACCACCAAAGACCGTTGACAAAACAGTCCACCAATTCTTAAAACAAACAAACACTAAAAACTAGAAGGAGAGATAAATCTTTCTTTAAGGCACCAAAAAATATCCTTTTGCTGCCAGGGGCAACAACAAAATGGAAACAGCGAATGAGTTCACCAAAGTTTCAGCATCTACATACAATAAACCTAGAAAAATGTGCATTATTGGATGCTACTAAGAGTGAAGAGTGCTCCTACAGGCAGCCACATAAAAAGACAAATTAAGGAACAGAACCTTTATTTGGATGATGGAAGGAGAAACCGATTTGCATCTAATAAAAACATGATGAATTATTGGTAGGTCGATTCAATTATAAGCAAGTTTGTCCAAGTATAATCAAGATAAAAAAGAAAAATCCCAGGTTGGGAAAGATGATTTGCGATAAATGGACAAGAACTTGGCAATTCAAATTAATGAACTTTCCCAACAACATCTCTGGCTTTGGATAAAAGAGTCAGTGAGTCTGTGGTGACTTCAGATGGAGTCCTAAGGATCTTCTCAAAGGGTAAAGTGACCTTGCCTGGGTCACTATTATTAAGTATAAGACAGGCAGGCGCTGAACTCTCCTTCTAGACTCCAAACCCAACACTGCATCCACTATAGAAATCAGTGGATATAAGCAGAGAGGGGAGAGGTATTTGTCAGACTTTCTTGAGAAAAAAAGAGAATTGCAGAACCCAGGGTTAGAGGGGGGCTTCATCATTCTATGGGAGTCTCTGTTGTAACATGACGAAGAAGTAATCCTCTAGCCTTGGCCTGAAGACAACCTACCGGCTCAGGACTTTGGGACACCTCACCTGGAAAGGAAGATTTTTCTGCCATTCGTCTAAATTCTACCCATTGTTCATAGTTCTGACCTCAGGGGGTAAATAGAACAAATCTCCTCCTTCCTGCATGGGCAACCAGGTGGCAGTGGATAGCATGCCAGGATTTGAAGTTAGGAAGACTCCTCTTCCTGAGTTCAAATCCAGACTCAGACGCTTAATATTTGGATAACCCTGGGCAAGTCACTTAACTCTGTTGATCTCAGTTTCCCCATCTGTAAAATGAGCTAGAGAAGGAAAAGACAAAACATGCCACTATCTTTAGAAAATCCCAAAATGAAGAATCAGACATGACTGAAACAACTGAAGAACAACAACAACAACAAATTCCTCCTGCACACCACAATCCTATGGATCATTGGAGAGAGCTATCATTATCAGGTCCTCTTGAGTTTCCATTTTCCCATTTGAACCATGTCAGCTTCTATCAAATGACTCTTACTCCCTTCTCTATCCTGGTGGCCCTCCTCTGGACACTCTCGGGTCTTTTTAAACCCTTAATCTCCTTCATAGACTCAATACTGCGTATTGGTTCCAAGGAAGAAGAATGGTAAGGGCTAGGCAATGGGGGTGAAGTGATTTTCCCTGGGTCACACAGCTGGGAAGACCAAAATCCTTCTTAAACAATGATTCTGAGAAAATGAAAACAAGTCTCCAGATAAAGTCAGACAAGGGCAGAGGATGATGGGAGCATCCATCCCCTCGCTGTTCTTGGAGGCTGAGCTTCATTTCATGTAGCCTCAGACCACACTAGCTACTATTGACTCATATGAAGCATGAAGTTCCAAACCTGTTGAGCCTTTTCATAAGAATTTGTGTCTATCTATACCTTCCCTGTTAGACTTTGTTTTTATCCCTACCGAATTTCATCTTGTTGAATCCAGTCCAATTCCCCATCTGAAAATCCTTTTGGATCCTCTCATCCAGGGTGTCAGTTGTTGCTTCCAGATTTGTGCCATCTCCCAATCTGGTGAGCATCCCATTCTATATCTTGGTCAAAGTCATTAATATAATTGTTAAACAGCAAGGGCCAAAAAAATATCCCTGGGGTATTTTACTGAAGACTTACCATCATGTTGGGAAATATTCAATCTCAAGCAGAGAAATACAAATGAAGACAATTCCAATGTATAACTTCATACTCATCATATTGACAAAACATTTATATATAACAAAAAAGAAATGCTAGACAGATTGTGGAGAAACAGGCACACATACATTGATGGTGGAATGGCAAAGTCTTTTGAAGAACAATCCGGCAGGACACAACAGAGTTCACAAAAATGATTATGCTTACCTTTGGCTCCAATAATCCCATTATTTGGAATACACAATTAAAGGCATTACTATATACTTATAAAGAAAAATGTCTCTTTGTCCTAAGATAGATATAGAAGCACTGCTTTTAATTTAATAAATGATGGGGGAAACCTATATATCTAATGGTTGGTAAGTGACCAAATGACCTTTGGCATATTAATGTAAAAGCACAATGAAATTAAAATGATAACTATAGCAAATAGGAAGTAACTTAGATTCATGAA
>NC_077228.1:537327977-537330477 GCF_027887165.1 Monodelphis domestica | reverse complement strand
CCATCACAGGGCACGAAGTGGGATTCAACGTGCTTTGGGTTCTTATGGACACCCAAAGCTCTCTGGCAAGATCCCTCTCTGTGCAGGAAGACGAGGCCAGGGTCGCACTGCTTGGACCGCCCTGCGCCAGCGAGGCAGGAGCGCAGATCCTTGCAGAAGAATGAAACACGAAGTCAAACAACGTCACGGGGCAGCTTCGCGTGCAGCGGATAGAGCTCAGAGCCAAAGCACTGACCTTTGTAAGTTCAAATCTCGTCTCAGGACATGTCCTAGCGGTGTGACCTTGGACAAGTCACTTCACCCTGCTTGCCTCAGTTTCCTCATCTGTAAAATGAGTTAAGAGGAGGAAATGGCCCACCACCCCAGGATCTTAGCCAAGAAGACCACGGGTGGCGTCACGAAGGTTCGGATCCGACTGAGATGACGGAGCAAAAACAGAAAAGCAAGAAGAAGGCTGGAAGAACGAAGAGAGACCTTCCCGTGGTTCATCACGTGCCAGGATCAGGTCAATGTTTTTAAAAAGTTCCAAATGGCCCGACCTGTACGATTACAAATAAGAAAACTGGATGGAGGGGATGGAGTTAGACCGTTATTTTGATCTCCTCAGTCTGCTACTGACTGTGAAGCAAAGGAGCTTGGGTCAATCCTGAGAGCCCCTTTGTGGGACTGTGGCTGGTCTGCAGCCTTCTCCTCCTGGGCCCGGGGCTTGTTCCTGAGAACCTTCTCTGCTTTCCTTTATGCTGTAGAGCCCCTGTTCCACGGTCCGTGGGGGGAGGTTCATCTAGGAAGGCGATTTGCTGTCCCATCATCTCTGTCTTCACTCCAGGCTATCGGATTCCTGCTCCCTGGGACCGTATCTTGTCATCAATCATTATCGGCCTCACATCAGACCACAAGAATTCTTCTTCCTATGTCTAGTGCTTTAAAGTGTGTGGCCCCCCATGTCATCTCATTTGGCCCCCGAGCCAGCCCTCTGCGAGAGATCTTGCTATTGTCCCCATTTAGCAGATGAGGACGCTGAGGAAACCAAGCACCAAAGTATTCCCCAAGCGCTCTGAACCCGCGTTGTGCAGCAGCCTCAAGCCCTCTGAGTTATATATGACGCGCCAAGGAAACTCGAGTTCTCTATTCTAATCACCAGGCATTTGAATGAGGTGTCACTCGAAGTACTCTGGCTTCTTTAGCATCTTCAGAGTCACCTCTGGCTTCTGACCTCCCTGATTAAGCTTTATTTTTCCTGAAGTTTGGGGGAAAGAGGACTTCTCCCCTCCACGCTTATTTTACTTAGAACGAGGCTGCAGAGATCACTTGCCAGGAAGCAGTTGAGGACCAGAGAGAGAGGACTTGAGTTCAAAACCAAGCTCTTGTGGGAGCCAGAGGCTGCGGCGAGATCCCTCTCTGGCTTTTCGTCCCTGTGTAGGTGGGGGCGGCTGTTGTCTCTCAGCCTCAGTTTTCACATCTTTGAAAAGAGGGACAGCCTTGCTGTCCTCTGAGGTGTCTTCTGGCTTCAGATCTATTGTCCAAGGATCCCAACGGGCCCATCGTTTACCCGTGACTCAGTTTCCCCATCTGTAAAATGAGAGGCTGAGAGGAGTTGGCCTCTGAGGGCCCCTCAAATATGCCAGAAAACATTGCATAGGAATTCTGCCTCCCACCTCCTTCCTTTGTAGAACAGCCCCTCGTCTGCGTCTGCGGAGGGCTCTTCCTTCTCCTCATTGCTTGCTTTAAGCCGCAGCTCTGAGCCTGCCTTCTGCAGGAGCCCTTTCTCCAGCCCAACAGGCTGCTCAAACCATCTCCTCTGTCTTCATACTCATATGGATGTTCTCTCCCCATTAGAATGGAAGCATCTTGAGGACAGGGGGTCCTTTTTGCCCCACATACCACATTCTAAAGACCTAATAAATGCTTGTTGATTGAATAAATGGTTTCTTGTCATTATTAAAATCATCATCATCATCATTATTAAATTGTACTAAAGCTATAGTCAGTGGAAAATTTAAAAAAAACAACAACTATTATTAAAAAGAGCCAGTGGGGGCAGTTAGGTGGCTCAGTAGACAGAAAGCCAGGCTTAGAAATAGGAGAACTTGGGTTCAAATCTGACTTCAGATCCTTCCTAGCTGTGTGACCCTGGGCAAGTCACTTATCCCACAGTGCCTCACCCTTACCTTTCTTCTGCCTTGATTTTAAGGCAGAAGGTAAGGGTTTAAAAATGACAAAAATTCCAGGATTTTATTAAAGATGGACTAGCTGGATAAAAGAGATCGCATTTCTTTTTTTGTGTGTTACTAGTTACTAGTCTCCACGAGAACTTCTCAGGTCTTCTTTGCTCAGAAATGGTGTTTCTATTTCAAAAGCCAACTCAAAGGACCCTCAATTCAATTCTGTGGCTCCAGAAAATGGGCAAAACATTTGAAAAAGCCTCTTGAGAAGATGGAGAGGGATGGGCAATGGCAAGACCCAAAGAGTTAATTATTTCAGCTTGAAGGTCTCCAGGCAT